>NC_068288.1:45991682-46006682 GCF_025860055.1 Xyrauchen texanus
GCTCTTCACTGACACTTTTGTCCACTTGATTAACAAGTACACTAATGTGGCAGGGCGGAGGACGGGACCGGGTCGTGATTCCACACATGGCCCCTAATCAGTCTAATCAAGCCTCGGAGAGGGATAAAGGCCGACTGGAGACGGCAGTGCAAGAGAGAGAGAGTTACGGACAGCTGTCCGACACCTGTGTGTTTGTCTTTTCGTTTAAGTTTGTTATTAAAAATATAATTTATATCGTCAAGCTGGTTCTCGCCACCTCCTTTTCATTAATCCCTTTACACTGGTGCCTAAATCCATGAAGGAGGAGGGATGTGCCGTAGTGGAGTTCTTGCCGCTACCATCCACCCCAATGGAGCAGCCGCGGCCATCCGCCGGAGGACGGAGGATCCCGGCCGCCTGGAAGCAGAGGAACGGCCGTTGACCCCGAGGGGAGGAGGGGCTCCCAACCAACCGCCTGGAGCGGTTACCGTTGCTAGGGACGGAGGAGACCCCTACCGTCCACCAAAAACGCGGCGTGGCGTTCCGTCGGCCAGGGCCCGGAGGTCTGTCTCCGATCCGTCCGGGGAGGCGCGGCTGTCGTCCATTAGAGGGTGGGAGGAGTGGCCGAGGACCAAGCTACGGCGTATCAGAGAACCGGCTTGAGAATATAAATAATATTTTAATACGAAACTTAAACAAAAGACACACACACACACACACACACACACACACACACACACAGGTGTCGGACAGCTGCCCGTAAATCTCTCTCTCTCGAACTGCCATCTTTGGTCGGCCTTTATCGCTCTCTAGGGCTAATTAGCCTGATTAGCGGAATCACGACCCCACCCTCCGCCCTCCGTCCTGCCACAATCATCATTTTAGACATGGAATTATTTATATTTTTAAAATATTGAAATTCTGGGTCTGGGACGAAAATAAAACAGTCAAATCTTCACATAAAAGACATTTGAGAAGTACAAAAAATAAACGATGAAGGCTGGTGAGAAGTTTCCAATTCAGTTTTAATGAGATAAAAAGAAAAGAAAAGTTGAACTCTATTAGCTGTAACATAAATCAACCGCTGGTGTATGGAAGTGCCTAAAGTTTAAGAAACACTCATAAGTGACTGTGTTGTCTGAAGTCGTTTAACTGGTCACCATGTCGCATTTTTCACCATATTTAATCACTTTAATGGGCTTCACTCGTTCATTTGGTGATCAATGAAGTACAAATACACATCATGGTAGGCTTTGTTGTTCTGCTTTTAATTTATCCTGATTTAAATAATAATAATAATAATTAAAACATTTACTGAGAGTTGTCACGCTCAATCATAATGATCCTAAAATAGGCTTCATGTCCTTTAAGCAAAATATCATTTCTTACTGAATATCTTTGGATATGGAGGTGACCTGAACACATGTATGAGAGGTCTTTCCAGTTACTCCTCCACTTTGCTAATTTACAGAGCTGATGACATTTAGCATTTTATGGTTTGCATGAAAAGAAGACCTTATGTGGGTCACAAAAACCTTTGAAAATAATTAAAACACCAATGATTACCTTCTTTACCGTAAATGAATTACACGCTCACACGCTTTACATGTGGCACAAATGTGCCGTGTTCATGCATGACTCAATCTGTGCGTGAAGAGAAGCACAAGTGTGTTCCTTATAATAAGCGAGGACCAATAAATAAGGGAGGTTACACAAGTGTTATTAAATGTCAAAATGATTACTGTGTCAGTGAACGGCTGCCTTATTCGAACTGAACACGTCGCGTTGAGCTCTCATCATAAACCACCTCAATGAACAAAAGATTCCAGTCTTATTAAAAACGTATGCCTCCACACATTAAACTCTTACTTTATTCTAATAGATTTTAACATGTGTTTACAGCATGCATCATAATCATGTAGATACACTACATGTGCATTTTTGGTCTCACTGTATGTATAGTTTGAGCTGATGGATCCATGTCCAAAAGTACCACACATACTGTATAAAAGAAAAGAAAAACACCATTGCTGTTCTAAAGAGTTCATTACAAAGTAGCGTTCATTACAGACAAATCAAACACTGGTCTGTGTTTGTATTTGTGGCAGGGAGGAGAGCGGGACCGGGACGTGATGATGCACATCCGGCCCCTAATCAGGCGAATCAAGCTTCCGAGAGGGATAAAGGCAGACTGGAAGCTGCAGTGCGAGAGAGAGATTTACGGACAGCTGTCCGACACCTTTGTGTGTTTGTCTTCCATGAAGTCCTTTACACGGGTGCCAAAACCCGGGAAGGAGGAGGGATGCGGCGTAGTAGAGTCCTTGCCACTACCTTCCACCCCAACGGAGCAGCCGCGGCCGCCTGGAAGCGGAGGAACCGCGAGGAGAGGAGGGGCTCCCAACCCACCGCCTGAAGCGGTTACCGCCGCCAGGGGCAGGGGAGACCCCTAGCGTCCACCACAAATGCTGCTGGGCGTTCCGTCCACCAACGGCCAGGGGACTGCCTCCGATCCATCCGTGGAGGCGTGGCTGTCGTCCATTAGCTGGTGTAGGAGTGCCCGAGGACCAACCACTGCCACTCCGTGTTGGCTTGTCGCTCTCTTTTTAAAATGTTTAGTTAATTTGGCACGATCACCGTTACGGCGTGTAGGTGCCACACTTTAATTTAGTTTCCCTCCCCTTGTCCCTTCCCTCATCCAGGTAGACGGGATGACCTGCCGGCAGATGGTGCGGAAGGCACGCCCCTCCTCAGGGAAAGGGGGGGGGGGTGTACGTCATGCCTGGCCTGAGAGAATGAGGGAGGAATGTGGCCAGGCGGAGGGCGGAGGGCGGGGCCGGGTCGTGATTCCACAAACCCGGCTCCTAATCAGGCTAATCAAGCCTCAGAGAGGGATAAAGGCCGACTGGAAGCTGCAGTGCGAGAGAGAAAGAGAGAGAGAGAGATTTACGGGCAGATGTCCGACACCTTTGTGTGTTTGTCTTCCATGAATCCCTTTACACTGGTGCCAAAACCCGGGAAGGAGGAGGGATGCGGCGTAGTAGAAACCTCGCCACTACCATCCACCCCAGCGGAGCAGCCGCGGCCGCCTGGAAGCGGAGGAATGGCCGCCGACTGCGAGGAGAGGAGGGGCTCCCAACCCACCGCCTGAAGCGGTTACCGCCGCCAGGGGCAGGGGAGACCCCTAGTGTCAACCACAAATGCTGCTGGGTGTTCCCTCCACAAACGGCCAGGGGACTGCCTCCGATCTACCTGGCCTGAGAGAACGAGGGAGGAATGTGGCCAGGCAGAGGGCAGAGGGAGGGCTGGGTCGTCATTCCGCAAACCCGGCTCCTAATCAGGCTAATCAAGCCTCAGAGAGGGATAAAGGCCGACTGGAAGCTGCAGTGCGAGAGAGAGAGAGAGAGATTTACGGGCAGATGTCCGACACCTTTGTGTGTTTGTCTTCCATGAATCCCTTTACACTGGTGCCAAAACCCGGGAAGGAGGAGGGATGCGGCGTAGTAGAAACCTCGCCACTACCATCCACCCCAGCGGAGCAGCCGCGGCCGCCTGGAAGCGGAGGAATGGCCGCCGACTGCAAGGAGAGGAGGGGCTCCCAACCCACCGCCTGAAGCGGTTACCGCCGCCAGGGGAGGGGAGACCCCTAGCGTCCACCACAAATGCTGCTGGGCGTTCCCTCCACCAACGGCCAGGGGACTGCCTCCGATCTACCTGGCCTGAGAGAACGAGGGAGGAATGTGGCCAGGCGGAGGGCAGAGGGAGGGCTGGGTCGTCATTCCGCAAATCCGGCTCCTAATCAGGCTAATCAAGCCTCAGAGAGGGATAAAGGCCAACTGGAGACAGCAGTGCGAGAGAGAGAGAGAGTTACGGGCAGCTGTCAGCTGACACCTGTGTGTGTTTGTCTTTTTGTTTCAGTTTTATACTAAACTATTATTTATATTATCAAGCCGGTTCTCGCCTCCTCCTTTCCATTAATCCTTTACAGTAATCTACAGTATATTTGACTGTCCATTAGATTTGTTTGTCACTATGCACTGCAAAATGTTCCTGATCCATGAGGTCATCGCATGTCTCATATCAGTCACTTATTAAGTTCCATTATGGTTAGAATAATGTTCATGTAGACAGCTGCCCACGACATTAGACAACACGTTACCTCATGTGAGGTTTAGAGACACTTTGCTCTCATGTGATCTCAGAATCTTTCCACCTCGCAACTAGGTCACTGTTGCACTTTATTGCAAACTTCAGATACGCTTTATGAATTTTAAGATACGAAAAACATCTATTCAAGTTATAAAGAGCAGTGCAAACTTCATCTGAGCTTTCAAAATCTCTCTGGTTTCTAAGTGCAACGTGGGTGAAGTTCAGTCCTTCACATTGCATGGACAACTCGTTTGATCTGAGATGTTTGGGCAACAATAGCTTTATTCATAATGTGCTTACTGAGTTTAGTAAGCGAAAGAATGTAGACTTTCACTGGCCTTAATGTGCATTATAAAGAGCTAGTCATAATGACACATAATGCACGGTGCTTGCATCTCAACAACAGGTCTGATGTGAATATACAGTTAGAGAAGACAGTTTGTGAGTACAGTTGTATTATACGTAATTGTTACAGATTTTTTTTTATGTATATATATATATATATACCCTAACCCAACCAATTATCAACAATATAATACATGAAACATGAAATTTAGCCACAATTATTGTAGTAACATTCTGACCACATTTACCTACCCTCGCATTGTTCCAAATCCGTGTGACCTACAAGAAAAGAGATAGTACGACAATACGTTAATAAGGAATCATGAGTCTCATCATGATTATTTGCCATTTTTGACAGCATCATGGACATATTTATTCATTATAGGCTTCTCGCTGCATCCGAATCCACACTGACGAATCACAGCAACTTTGACCTTTACAAACATGGAGTATGAAATGGTAAAGGTCACAAGAGGAGGAGAACGGCAGAGAAAGAGAAAGATGAAGGTGGAAAAAACAAGTCATCTTTACAAATATCCCACCATCAGACTGTGGAGATGGGAACGTGGTCGTGTGTCTGTCAGTGGCAGGAGAGGAAGCGATAAGGGCCATCACCTGGTGATTACCGACTCTAAACACCTGAGTTTATCTAATGAGTTTATGATGTGTGTGGAAAACAGCTTGAGTAAAACCTTGAGAATAAAAGAGCACTCACATGGACAATGGCGCTGACTCCCACTTCCTTCTTCCCCCCACCCTGAGAACCTTACACTGGTGCCGAAACCCGGGAGTGGAAAGAAGACCGGCTGCCATGGACACCTCACCGCTGGGCGAAGTCATCCGCGCCTTGGCTGGCATCCAGGAGACTCACCATCAAGCTCTCCTCACCCAGGAGCACTGCTTCCAGGAGCTCCTTCAGGCACAAGCCGAGGATCGGCAGGCCTTATGGTATTGGTTGGCTCCAGGCGGGTCCTCTGCCGTGGCCCCGGAAGCAGCGGATAGGGCTAGATAAGATAAGATAGGACCCCAGGATGATACGGAGGCGTTTGTGAGCCTGTTTGAACAGTCTGGCCACAAACCCAATGGGTCCTCCTCCTGCTGCTGTTGCTTTCTGGGGAGGCCCAGCACACTGTGCAGCAATTACCCGCTGAGGACCATCTGGACTACCTGAAACTGAAGTTGGCTGTCCTGCAATGAGTCGGCCACATGCCAGAACAACATCACCAGGGGTTCCGCTCCCTCACCCATTCATGTTTGACCAGCCGCTCCTTGATGCCTGCCGGAAGTGGGTGCTAGCCGAGGAAGGCCGCGACGTGGAGGGTGTTATCGATCTGATGGTGTTGGAGCAGTTGGCCATTCGTCTGCCCCGAGGAACCGTAGAAGGAGTCCAATGCCATCATCCCACGTCGGTGGAGGATGCCATCCAGCAGGACGATGCCCACATGATGCCACATCCGGAAGCTGAAGAGCCAGAGTCCACATCTCTATCTCTCTCTCTCTCTCACTCTTCCCCTCTTGCTGCTTCTCCCACTCTTGTCTCTCCCTCTCACCCTGTACCCGCTCCCTGGGAACGGGGAGTTTTTACACCCAAACCGGCGCCCGTTTCTGTGGGCTGCATTATCTGCTGGTCCCCCCTACTTCACTCCACCGCCACTCCCGGGATGATGTCTGGGATGATAGCACTAACGAAATATAGTTTTACCATGGTTCTAAGTTCTATGGCACTGCCATCTGTTGCCACCACTGTACTGTTGTTCCACCGCAGTATTTTAAGGGTGGGTTGGTCATGTCAACAGAAGTGAACAAATGGCTCTGGGTGATTTTATCAAACATATACATCTCTAAAAATGTGCTGCATTCGCTGCAACCCACATTATGATAAACATCTGAAGTCGGCTTTGTTGAAATAACAATGCATGTCTTAATGAAGCACGCTTTTTTGTCAACATCTTTGGATTTGTCCCGTAAAGCCTACTTTAAGATCCACGGAAAACAAGAATTGTGATGTTTGTAATTGCATTATGGAGCTGGCATTCAATCAAATTAAATACAGATATCTCAGATTGGATTGCTGCTAAATTAGATTTCTGGCTACCAAAGAAAAAAAAAAGGAATGTAATCTCATTCAGCCCTGAAAATATATTAAAAAAATCTCTTTTGGCGAATGCAACCCAATGCATGTGGTCTAATCTAAAGCCATCATATATATTAAAACACAACCAAAATATACTGGCAGAATGACCTAAAATCAGTCTGAATAAAATGCCATCCTGTGGGAATTCTACCTTTAACATTACAGGATTAATGCTCCATTCCATTAGAATCGGAATGTCCGAATTTCAACCTTCCATTTGGAAAAGTGGAAAAGTACGCCACATGATGATGGACTTCCAGCGTGGAAACTCTGTGTATTCTACACTGAAATGAATTATAAGCTGATGATACACGACACAAACCCCTCTCACCAAACCACCTGTTTACGATCTTCCATCATACGCCTCTTTATTTGTGTCCTCTTAACAGTTTAGCCAATGTAGACTCACGAGTCTCTCTTCCGTCCGTGCGTCTCCAGAGCGAGGCTCGCATGTTTACTTGTGGTAAGATCAGAAAGTGTAAGGAACTTTGTTGTTGACATGATTTAGTTTCGTTTTGAAAAGCTTTAAAAATGGCTCATTTCTATATTCATAATGCTATATTTAAAACATTGATCTCATAAGATTATTTATGCATTTGAATTTGCTGTTAAAATGCTCTATGACAGTATGAATTCCACTCCAGATGCATTAAAAATGATTAAAGATACATTACAAATGCAATTCATACTGTATATAATTCTTGTGTAATATAATACATCTCTGCATGCTGTGCATGGGACTCGATAGGGAAAGTAAATGTTAAAATGAAGTGTTCTTTTATGTGCTTTTGCAACGTGATGCAAAGGGGGAAACCTGTTAGTGTTTAATGTTTCGTTATGTTGCCGTTTAGAAGAGTTTCAGTTATGTTTAGGTTGAGGACCGATACCAAGCGTGTATCTTACTTTCGGCTTTATCCACTATTGAGCAAGTCACTAGTCAGACTTAACTTGGGTGAATAAACTGTTGGTAATGACTGATTTTTGATGCAAAAAAAGAAATAAATAATGCACTCAAAAATTTAAGTTAAGTACCATCAAAATGTTTGAGTTAGCTTAGTTAAGAGCAATAAGCATGCATAAGCATGCATGCGAGGGTTACTTTTGAAATGTATTCCACTACAGATTACAGAATGCATGCTGTAAAATGTAATCTGATTACTCAAGGTCAGTAATGTAATCTAAATACTTTGGATTACTTCTTCAGCACTGGTCACTTGTTTTGACTATTATAAACTCTGTCAATACAGTAAAACAAAATACACATGTTAAAATTACATTCTGCTGAAAAACCCAAATATATTGATATAGTACCAAAGATCTTACTAGAAAAATAAATGATCCAATGTGAATTTTCTTGATAAAATAATATGAACATGTGCATGTAAAATGGCTAGAAATAGCATTTTAGCTTAGCTTAAAGCTAACAATTTACACCAAGTGTGCCGCACAAGCCCTCAAAAGTGAAGCCAAAACGTCTCGATCACCCCGGTGGCTGGTCCTAGTATAGGTCATAAGCCCCGCCTCCCCATGTTATTCAACGGGACGTGAGACCAACTAAACAATTAAATTACACTTCACATATCTTTTTTCCAAAGATAGTTTCTGTCATTTCCTGTCGTTTCTATCACGTTGATGTCATTTCAAGTGTTTGTTTTCAAAATAAGTTTGTTTTTAGTTATTTGATGCTATAAAAACGCTGCTGTGACATCATGATTGACAGCTGTGATTGACAGGTTCTCTGAGTGAAGTAGTCACTGAAGGACCAACTGACTTTTTTTCGGGATCTTCGGAGGGCTGAGGACATTGGAGCTTTAAATTTAATATCTAAATTTCTATAATTAATTATTTCACACCGTCATAAATCAAAAGTCAAAAGTGCAGGGGCGTGTGCTTGCGATCGATTCAGCGAGATGAGGGCGGGGCCTTGATTTCGCGGCTTTACTTCCTGCTCACTACTGCGCAGGTCTGGTCCCGAAATCGCAACTGCGCAGACTCAAGTCCCAAGATGTCAGCGCCATATCGGGACACTGGCGTCGTCCATCTTTTTTTCTGCTCCAAACATAATTCTCTGTCTGCTCGTATGAATCATAAGAAAGTGTTTCACCGCTGTTCAAATGCACTTTGCATCATTTATATGTGTAAATGTTTAAACATTAAATGAAACAAATGACAATAAAATGCAAAGTAATCTCGTCAGTAATCAAAATACTTTTTGAATGTAACCGTACTCTAATTATCAATGATTTAAATTGTAACTGTAGTGGAATACAGTTACAAATATTTTGCATTTTAAATATGTAGTCCGTTACATGTAATCCGTTACTCCCGAACCCTGTGCATAAGTAGTTTAAAATCAAAACAGCTCCACTTCAATTTGGAATTTATTAACTTATAAAAATGATTTACCTAAATATTTTTTTGTTCTGGTAACTTATTGGGGTTTACAGTGTATGATGGATGTTGGAGTTAAAATAAATACATAAACAAATAAATAAATAAATGTCTCATTAATTATTATTATTAGGGCTGTCGATTTAACGCATTAATTCAGTGTGATTAATTTTATTAAAAATAATGTGTTAAAAAAATTTACGGAATGAATGGGAATGCCCCCCCGGACTATGATAAGGAAGAGTCCTGAGAAATGCTTGTAGTACCACCCGTTTACTCCAGAGGGCAGTAAGTGAAACTTCAGCTGTATGAGCAACACACAGTTTATACAGTGAACAAAACAACCCACAACACAAACATGTGTTACATTCTTGCGTTCAAAACACTTGATGGAGCTTAAATCTGAACTAAGAGATCTCAAGATGTGTTTAAAGATTGAGTATTAAACTATATTTAACTTGACACAGTGACCTAATAATGTATGTTTATGACACAACACACCCGAGACGCTACACAAGCATGTCTGACGCAGGTGTCCTTAAACAAGCCCTCATAATAAATCTCAACTGATTGACAGATTCACTTGTGTAATGGATTACTGTGAACTGTGTGTCAATGATTGACTTATGATCAATAATATGGTAATAAACAACACATTGTATTCTAAAGCTGCTTTTTGTCACAATAATGTAATGCATTTTAATTATCTGAATATTATTTTATATTAATATATAACATTTTTAAATATTTAAAGATAACTATGTATCATTATTTCATCATTATATATTGAGTTATTGTTATATGAGGGGCTTTCTCAGCAAATATTTTAATATACGATTAATCGACTGACAGCCCTAATTATGATATAAAAAGTCAAAATTTAGAAATTAATAATTATGAGATTAAAAAGTCAAATTTATAAGAAAAATTCATAATTATGAGCTAAAAAGTCAAAATTGAGAAACAAAATCTTAATTATAGGATAAAAGTTGAAATTATGAGCTAAAAAAGTCAAAACTATGAGATAAAAAGTCAAAATTGAGAAAAATTCATAATAATGAGATAAAAAGTCAAAATTAATAAAAAATCATAATAATGAGATAAAAAGTCAAAAATTTTGTGTATTGTGACTTTTAGTCTGTACCCCCCCTCCCCATTAAATATATGCAAATTAAGTGTTATCTCATTAAAAATGCACAAATTTGCATATTACATAAAACACAATATTGACATGGTAGATGAAGTAAGAACATTTTGCCAAAATAAATGTCAATTCTGTCATCGTTTACTCACCCTCATGTGGTTCTAAACCCACATGCCATTCCATCCTTCAGGGAACCAAAAAGCAGAGGCTAGGAAGAACGTTCTACATTGAAACTGATCAATAATAGATATATAAATGGTCAAGTTCAATAATGAGACACGGAGAAAGTTCACTTGCCATATTTGAATGCACACTGTCGCCAGGGGTGGACTGGCAATCAGGGATACCGGGCATTTTCCCGGTGGGCCGACGCACTTTGGGGCCGATCAGTGACGGACTGGCCAATCGGGAAAACCCATTTCGTGACGACAGAACCTTCATTTCTGGGTGAACGCTTCCTTTCAGTGGTATGCATTTGGAAAAGTACCGTAGCTCTCACTACTCTCTTGATAAAGGTACAGCCGGCTGCTATTTCCTGCTTCACAGGAAGTGACAGGGGGAAGAAAGAGGAAAATGTGAAGAAATAAAGTGAAACACACACTGAGAAGAGAAGGTTGAAAACATGACACACAAACAGCATCAAGCTCTTTATGTGCATAAGAGAGAAAGTGGGGGGGGGGGGTGTTTTTCAGCATTATGCGGGCGGCTGCTGCTTATACGTTCAGAACGGAGGGTGTTGGCAAAGTGTTGGAGGCTTTCACTGACACATTAATGTTTTAAGACTTACACAGCTTTTTATCAGAAGTACATTTTTCCAATTTCTCTCTGCACTCTTGATGTAAGCTGTGTGTGTGTGTGTGTGTGTGTGTGTGTGTGTGTGTGTGTGCGTGTGTGTAACACGATTTTCCTTTTATCTCAAATGATTATGTTACCACATTGCTCTCTCTCTCTCTCTCAGTCTCTCTCTCTCTCACACACTCTCTCTCTCAGTCTCTCTCTCTCTCTCTCTTTTTCAGTCTCTCTCTCTCTGTCTCTCTCTCTTTTTCAGTCTCTCTCTCTCTCTCTCAGTCTCTCTCTCTCTCTCTCTCAGTCTCTCTCTCTCTCTCTCTCTCTCTCTCTCAGTCTCTCTCTCTCTCTCTCAATTTAAAAGTACTTTATTGGCATGATTGTGTTTACATACAATATTGCCAAAGCTTTACAGTAATACACAAAACAGATAATGACAAGACAAATAATAATAATAATATAACTGTAACAAATATAAATACAAATACAATTAAAATAAGATGCCTGGTAATGAATAAAATAAAATTAAATAAGAATCATTAAAAAAAAAAACTATAACAACATTATACACTATACAATATAAAATAAAATGAGCATTGAACAAGACATTATGAGCTTAAAAAAAATACTGTGACCCTGTTTTTTTTTCGATCATTTCGTGTTAATGCCGACGGCATACATTTTACCAAAGGTGTGTATTTTAGGGGGAATTTTGATATTTCAGCATCAGTTCCTGTAATACATCTATAACACACTGTCCCCATTGAAACCCATTAAAATTGCAATATTTGATCCCAGTGCCATCAAAGCATGAAATCATGAGTTCTATTATATTATACTTTCATTCTGGCTTCAATATTTACATTTGTAATATTTTCCACCAGATGGCGCCATTTTTCTCATGTTTAGCCTATGGAGCAAATACAAGCTTTTCCCCTGTTAACTGTTTAATGTATTATAGAGCACTGCAGACCAATTGAGTGTGTGTGTGTGTGTGTGTGTGTGTGTGTGTGTGTGTGTGTGTGAGCGTGTATTTATCACTTTGTGGGGACCAAATGTCCCCATAAGGATAGTAAAACCCGAAATTTTTGACCTTGTGGGGACATTTTGTCGGTCCCCATGAGGAAAACAGCTTATAAATCATACTAAATTATGTTTTTTGAAAATGTAAAAATGCAGAAAGTTTTCTGTGAGGGTTAGGTTTAGGGGTAGGGTTAGGTTTAGGGGATAGAATATAAAGTTTGTACAGTATAAAAACCATTATGTCTATGGAAAGTCCCCATAAAACATGGAAACACAACATGTGTGTGTGTGTGTGTGTGTGTGTGTGTGTGTGTGTGTGTGTGTGTGTGTGTGTGTGTGTGTGAAAAATAACAGCAGCATTATGTAAACAAACTGGCATTTAATGTGTTAAAATCTGATATTGAATGAATATTTTGGAAGTAACGCCAGCATCTGATCTGATCTCCCCCAGTAACACCAGCATCTGATCTGATCTCCCCCAGTAATGCCAGCATCTGATCTGATCTCCCCCAGTAACACCAGCATCTGATCTGATCTCCCCCAGTAACACCGGCATCTGATCTGATCTCCCCCAGTAACACCGGCATCTGATCTGATCTCCCCCAGTAACACCGGCATCTGATCTGATCTCCCCCAGTAACACCAGCATCTTATCTGATCTCCCCCAGTAACACCGGCATCTTATCTGATCTCCCCCAGTAACACCGGCATCTGATCTGATCTCCCCCAGTAACACCAGCATCTGATCTGATCTCCCCCAGTAACACCAGCATCTGATCTCATCTCCTCCAGTAACACCAGCATCTGATCTGATCTCCTCCAGTAACACCAGCATCTGATCTGATCAACCCCAGTAACGCCAGCATCTGATCTGATCAACCCCAGTAACGCCAGCATCTGATCTGATCAACCCCAGTAACGCCAGCATCTGATCTGATCAACCCCAGTAACGCCAGCATCTGATCTGATCAACCCCAGTAACGCCAGCATCTGATCTGATCAACCCCAGTAACGCCAGCATCTGATCTGATCAACCCCAGTAACGCCAGCATCTGATCTGATCTACCCCAGTAACACCAGCATCTGATCTGATCAACCCCAGTAACGCCAGCATCTGATCTGATCTCCTCCAGTAACACCAGCATCTGATCTGATCTCCTCCAGTAACACCGGCATCTGATCTGATCTCCCCCAGTAACACCAGCATCTGATCTGATCTCCCCCAGTAACACCAGCATCTGATCTGATCTCCTCCAGTAACACCAGCATCTGATCTGATCAACCCCAGTAACGCCAGCATCTGATCTGATCTCCTCCAGTAACACCAGCATCTGATCTGATCTCCCCCAGTAACACCAGCATCTGATCTGATCTCCCCCAGTAACACCAGCATCTGATCTCCCCCAGTAACACCAGCATCTGATCTGATCTCACCCAGTAACACCAGCATCTGATCTCCCCCAGTAACACCAGCATCTGATCTGATCTCCCCCAGTAACACCAGCATCTGATCTGATCTCCCCCAGTAACACCGGCATCTGATCTGATCTCCCCCAGTAACACCAGCATCTGATCTGATCTCCCCAGTAACACCAGCATCTGATCTGATCTCCTCCAGTAACACCAGCATCTGATCTGATCTAACCCCAGTAACACCAGCATCTGATCTGATCTCCTCCAGTAACACCAGCATCTGATCTGATCTCCCCAGTAACACCAGCATCTGATCTGATCTCCCCCAGTAACACCAGCATCTGATCTCCCCCAGTAACACCAGCATCTGATCTGATCTCCCCCAGTAACACCAGCATCTGATCTCCCCCAGTAACACCAGCATCTGATCTGATCTCCCCAGTAACACCAGCATCTGATCTGATCTCCCCAGTAACACCAGCATCTGATCTGATCTCCCCCAGTAACACCAGCATCTGATCTGATCTCCCCAGTAACACCAGCATCTGATCTGATCTCCCCCAGTAACACCAGCATCTGATCTGATCTCCCCAGTAACACCAGCATCTGATCTGATCTCCCCCAGTAACACCGGCATCTGATCTGATCTCCCCCAGTAACACCAGCATCTGATCTGATCTCCCCCAGTAACACCAGCATCTGATCTGATCTCCCCCAGTAACACCAGCATCTGATCTGATCTCCTCCAGTAACACCAGCATCTGATCTGATCTCCCCCAGTAACACCAGCATCTGATCTGATCTCCTCCAGTAACACCAGCATCTGATCTCCTCCAGTAACACCAGCATCTGATCTGATCTCCCCCAGTAACACCAGCATCTGATCTCCCCCAGTAACACCGGCATCTGATCTGATCTCCCCCAGTAACACCAGCATCTGATCTCCCCCAGTAACACCGGCATCTGATCTGATCTCCCCCAGTAACACCAGCATCTGATCTGATCTCCCCCAGTAACACCAGCATCTGATCTGATCTCCCCCAGTAACACCAGCATCTGATCTAGGTAGCTCTTGTGAAGTAGCTGACAGCAGCACCAGGTCAGAGTTGGGTTCGAGTCCACCTTAGTCGAGTCCGAGTCTTTAAACAATCGAGTCTAACTCGAGTCAGAGTGTGTCAATATAAAACACCTCTGTTGCATTTCATATTCACATGTTATGATTAATATCCTGCTGAACAGACTTCAAAGTGGTTTCAGAATGAAAGCATGAGCTTTAGATGTATGAAGACAAAACTGTGCTTCAACACACTTGTATTATTTCTTGATTTTTTCCCTCCACTCAAACAAAAGAAAGTGAAACTGCATTACTAATTACAACCAGATTTATTATTATATTTAAATGTACCCCCCCCTCAATCTATCTATCTATCTATACTTACTTATCCGTCTGTCTGTCCTTCTGTCTGTCTGTCTATCTGTCTGTCTGTCTGTCTATCTATCTATCTATTTATACTCTACCTACTTATCCATCCATCTTTCTGTCTGTCTGTCTGTCTGTCTATCTATACTCTACCTACTTATCCGTCCATCTGTCTGTCTGTCTGTCTGGCTGTCTGGCTATTTATACTCTACCTACTTA
>NC_068288.1:46016682-46034182 GCF_025860055.1 Xyrauchen texanus
TTCAGTTTGCATTAAATTATGATTTATGTTGACAAGCCGGTTCTCGCCTCCTCCTTGCCCATCCTTAACAGTGTTACATAGACCCTCTGTGCAATTATGCTGATCAACCATATACTCTGATATTCACTTCTTATTATTTACCGCATCAGCATCTCTGCACTGTGGTGAAATCGGCACTACAG
Organism: Xyrauchen texanus; assembly: GCF_025860055.1. NCBI lineage: Eukaryota > Metazoa > Chordata > Actinopteri > Cypriniformes > Catostomidae > Xyrauchen > Xyrauchen texanus. Next base: position 46,016,865 of record NC_068288.1, read on the forward strand.
ATCATAATACATTGGTTGCAAGACTAGCTCAAAAATATCTCATCGCTCCATTCTTATATAAGGCCCTTTGGTCATAAACACAGGGACATATGTGCATATGAACAACAAAAATGTTTGATTCGGTGGAAAATAATGGTGGAATTGGAGCTTGTGTGGGCACAGCTGTGCGTAACGGCCCCACCAGCGCTCAAGTCTTTTATCTCGTTCTGTAATGTGCACAGGTGCTGCTTAATTCAATTGGAAAACGTTGCCATGGTTTTACATTAATATGTTTCTGTGTTGCCGGCGCATCGGTTGTCATGGAGATGATGGGACTTATTTAAGCTGGAACCTCGGCTTTGGTTGGAAGGAAAAAAGAAAAACAGAGAGAGAGAGAGAGAGAGAGAGAGAAAGGGAGATGTGTGTTTCATCTCATTAGATTTAGATTTGTTTTTAACCCACGGAAGAAGAAAAAAAAAAGGCAACAAAACATGTCGGTGCCGCACAACTCTTATTGTGTTTCATTAGAGAAAGTGAAAGGAGCTTTCAGTCTAATTAAATGACTTGCAGAGAGCAGCATCTCCTCTCATAACCCGTGATTGCTCTCCTGAGCTCTCGAAAACCACACGAGAAGCCATTACTACTGTTTATTAGGTTTTTATTTTAGGGTTTCAGGCAGGTTTTTATTTGCATGGGTTGATCTGAGCATGCACTTTAATTGTCCTGCAATGAAACAAGCAATTACATGCTAAACGAACTCGGTAACCTGAGCATTTTGCGCAACGATCGTCTCTGAGCGAGTTCTGTGCCAGCTCTGATTTGGCAATGCACAAATAATCATTTATATGTGAATTTCACCGAACACTGTGACTTTGTGGCACTTTCAAAACATTAAGCTGATTGTTTGAGCATCCCGACCAATCCCGACACAGCAACATTGACTCAACCAATGGCATGGGTTTGGGGCGGGGCTAACAGGGCTAGACCTGAGTGTGAGTTTGCTGGTCAACATTCACCATAAGGCCTATAGGCGACATATAGGTGGAGAAAGTTGACTGATGTTGTTCCTGGCAGGTTAGGATAAGACAGGGGTTCTCAACGGGGGCGTTCACTCGTAATAATCAAATCTATCATCAAGTTCATCTTTGCATTTAAGCGTTTATCTAGATTTGAAGAAAAGCAGTTAGTTCTCTATTATACGGTTTGGTACGCATTTGTACCGCGGTTCATCTGATTTTGAAATCTAGCGACGCATCTGGAATATCTGATTAGCAGATATCAAATGCACAGAATTATAAAATGTTGCAATGCTTCAAAGTTGCATTGAGCAAATTAAGGAAATAACACAAATATTGGATTTTGCTTTGATGTTTTTTGGTACAACCGTCATGAGACAGGTTAGTTTTACCCTACTGATGATGTGTTGTTGCAATAGTAATCCTGCTCAGCACGAGAGGAACCGCAGGTTCAGACATTTGGTGCGTGTGCTTGGCTGAGGAGCCACTGGTGCGAAGTTACCATCTGTGGGATTATGACTAAACGCCTCTAAGTCAGAATCCCCCCTAAACGTAATGATACCGCAGCGCCGCGGGACTCCGATTGGCCCGGGATAGCCGGCCCGCAAGGCCCCGGTGAGGAGAGCCGTTCGAGACGGGCTTAGGGTGCGGTCAAATGAGTGCCGCCCCTCACCCATCACGCACTGCAAGTTTGTGGAAAACCTGGTGCTTAATGACTCGTAGACGACCTGATTCTGGGTCGGGGTGTCGTGCGTTTCAGAGCAGCTCACTCGCTGCGATCCATTGAAAGTCAGTCCTCGATCCAAGTTTTTGTCGGCCTCGGTGGTGGCCAGCCGGGCGTCCGGCAGCTCGCCTAGGTTCGACCCGGAGAGCCATAGGGTGGACCAGCGGTCTGGAGACACGTAGACGGGGGCGCGACCAAGTGAGAGTCCGCCCGTGGCCTGGCGAGCGAGCGAGAGACGGAGAGCGCGGAGGTTCGAACGCTACTGGTCCACCAGGGAAAAGATGGTTATGGGGGCATTCGTCAAAAAAAGGTTGAGAACCACTGGGATAAGGGATGGGGGCGGGGATAAAGCATCTGCTGCCTGCCAGGAACAAACACAGGCACCTTTGTACAATGGGCAAAAAAGTCCCATGAAATCCCGCCATACATTTGTTTTTCTCATTGAATGTCCCAAATCGTAATATTAGAACAAGATGGTGAAATCGTTAGAAATCATACGGGCCGACTCGTACAAAAACTTTGCAGCTATCACCCAAAAATGTTCAAAAATCTCAAAAAATTTATTTACTCACCCTCGAGCACCATAAAAGTTGTTTGTATCACCCGTGCGCTATATTGAAAGTCTTCTAAAGTCCATACGATAACAGTCGTATGGACTTTTATCATTTTAGAAACAGACTGAAATGAAAGTGTTTATTCACTGAAAATCTTCCCTTTCACCCATCTGAATCTGATGCACATGCGACAACGTCTATGTTTATATAAGCACAGCGCAATGAGCCCACCTGACATCATATGAAAAGAAGATATCGACCACAAACTTCTGCCAACCCCCAATTTGGAACGCCTAATTCGCTCCAAGTCCTCGTGGTGGTGTAGTGACTCGCCTCAATCCGGGTGGTGGAGGACGAATCTCAGTCGCCTCCACGTCAGACCGTCAATCTGCGCATCTTATCACATGACTTGTTGAGCGCGTTACCACGGAGACGTAGCGCGTGTGGAGGCTTCATGCTATTCTCCGCGGCATCCACGCACAACTCGCCAGAACCACATTATAGCGACCGCGAGGAGGTTACCCCATGTGACTCTACCCTCCCTAGCAACCGGGCCAATTTGGTTGCTAAGGAGGCCTGGCTGGAGTCACTCAGCACGCCCTGGATTCAAACTCACGACTACATTTGTGGTAGTCCGTGTCTTTACTCGCTAAGCTACCCAGGCCCCACCAACCCCAAATGTATTAAAATAGATACAAGAGGCTTATCAACGATAGTGGGAAAACAATGGTGTGATTATGATGACGTAGACTTCAGAGATACGTCGATCTTAGAAGAGCATGTCAACATGGGTGGCTGTGGTTCAGGTGGTAGAACGGGTCGGCCCACACGTCGAATCCCGGCCCACAGCGAATCCACATGCCGAAGTGTCCTTGGGCAAGACCCCCAAGTTGCTCCCAATGGCAGGCTAGCGCTGTAATGATGCGTGGAAATAAGGGAAAGGCAGAAGGGTGTGCGGATCCAAATGCGGCTTTATTATAACACAAAAACAAACAAACTCTGGAACAAATAAAAAAGTCCACGAGGGGAAAAGTAAACTAAGACACTAACTAACATAACGCTGAACACGAGAAGACAGAACATCCACGAAGGGCTGGAAAACCTGGAGTAAACACGAATGGAGAAGACACATAGGCATAGGCATAGGCGTGAACATGAAACGGCATCCACGGGCAGGAGTAATAACAATAACATTCACAAAAAAACATCCACGGGCAGGAGAAACAAACATAACATTCACATACAACGATCGACAAAGACTGAAGAAAGAACCAGGTTTAAATACAGGAGGGAACAAACAAGGGGATGAGGGACACCTGGAGGAAACAATCAGGGGAAGCTAACCAATGAGGGGAACACCAATGAAACTACAGAGGACTACAAAAACCAAACAGGAGTACAAAAACAAAAGACAACAGTGAACGTGACAAGCGCCTTGCATGGCACCATTGGTGTACGAGTGTGTGAATCGGTGAATGAGTCACAGTTTAAAGCGTTTTGTCGAACCGAAGGCGCTATATAAGTGCAGACCATTTACCGTGAGGATGCATGTTGAGTTTAAGATTAAAACAGGGTAAAGAAAATGTTTTGGTGCCTTGAAAGGAGCTCACATCTACTTTACAAGTGCATGCCGTGTCATATTTTCCATCATCTCTATTCATCATGAAGCACTACTGAGAGAGAAAGAATGAGTGTGCTGGCAATCCTTACATAAACCTGACATGGCAAGATGGTTTCTCTCTCTCTCTCCACTGTGACAGTTCATTCTGCACAAGGAAAAATGTCCAAAATATTTAGCCACACTCGACTGGAGTTAATTATTCCCTCCCGCGGCAGCAGCGACCGTGCCACTAATGGCATTGACTCGAAGATAAATCGAATTTACTTAATATCAAATATTTATGCTGACACAATTATATTAACAATGTTTACTATTCTAAAAATACAGACATCTGGATGCATCTGTATCCTGGAAATCAAGACTGAAGAATTTGCATGTCAATCATGTATATAACCCTATAGATGCATGCAAAGACCGCACAGTGTAGTGCACTAGATACAGGATTACAGCAGCAATTAACCTACAACATCAGCAATTATCTCTCGTATTTCATAAGGTCAGGAACGGATGAATCTAAGAACTGCATCCGCACTCCCAAATGTTTCACAGACTTGCTTTGTTTGAGATTGAAACCAATCGAGCGTGGTTTTATTTCTTTATATCTGTGAGATGTAACACTGGAACAGGTCCAGCTCCTCATTCGCTGTCAGATGTGAGTGACACGAGTCTGGCAGCTTATTTATTTCACTGCGGTTTGATCAATACTCAGGAGTTCTGGCTAAATTGCCTCCACTGCTGAGAGCTCACACTGAGAATGAGGGAGAACAAGATTCACGGGGCCGAAACTCGAGTTTGAAATGCACAGGAATACGCTGTCAAGACTAATCTTCGTGCATCGGTAGACTCAGAAATCCCACTGACACTGAAAATATACAAAGAATTGTGTTAATATATCTTTAGACGGCTTGAAGCTGTTTACACTTCGGAGAAAAATGTACATCAAATATATGTGATGTGTATTAAAAACACATGGGATGTAAAATATATCGCATATATTCAGGATTTATATTCAATATCTTCATATTCATACTTATTACTATATATTCAAAGCTGCAATTATATATGCATATATATATATATATATATATATACACTCATGCCAAATCACTGAGATCACATTTATTCTCCATTCTGATGGTTGATGTGAACATGAACTCAAGCCGGACTGGGAAGAGAAATCGGCCGTTTTGTGGCCCGTTCTGCATAGCGCGGCGGCTCATTTATCTTATTGTGGCCGACCCACTGGCCAGCTCGGTTCTCCCGATGGCCAGTCCACCCCTGATCGGCCCCAAATTGCGTCGGCCCACCTGGAAAATTCCCGGTATAACAGATTACCAGTCCAGCCCTGCTCCTGACCCGTATCTGCATGATTTTATGCACTGCATTGCTGCCACACGATTGGCTGATTAGATAATCACATGGATGATTGTTGGTGCTGGTATTAGCACTTATTGGACGCTAGGTGGTACTATGGGATAACGTTCGTTAAGCAATTATATATGCATATATATATATATATATATATATATATATATATATATATATATATATATATAACGGTCCAAATCACTGAGATCACATTTATTCTCCATTCTGATGGTTGATGTGAACATGAACGGAAGCCGGACTGGGAGGAGAAATCAGGCGTTTTGGGACCCGTTCTGCATAACGCGGTGGCTCATTTATCTTATCGTGGCCGACCCACCGGCCCGCTCGGTTCTCCCCTGATCGGCCCCAAATTGCGTCAGCCCACCGGGAAAATGCCCGGTATAACAGATTACCAGTCGAACCCTGCTCCTGACCCGTATCTGCATGATTGTATGCACTGCACTGCTGCCACACGATTGGTTGATTAGATAATCACATGGGTGTTTTTGGTGCCAGACGGGCTGTTTTGAGCATTTGTGGGATCTTCACACACAACAGTCTCTAGAATTTACCTACACAATATTAGGCAGGTGGTTTTAATGTTGTGGCTGATTAGTGTATATATATACACACACATACATGTATTATTAATATGATTTATATATGTATACACACACAAACATACACACATACACACATATTTACACACACATTCTGCCTAATTTTCCAAAGCACACAATTACGGTGAAAACTGTAAAACATTTCCGTTTTTCTCAGTAGTTACATTAAATGTGCTCTCGACTTCACTGGAACATGTTTCCTTTCGTAAATTGCTTCATATGTCTGTAAAGACACACGTGTCCATCCAGATCTCATTCACTGCTGCTGCTTTAAATAACATATAGAGTTAACCAGAAGACTTTCAAGTGTTTGTGACGGTTGCTGCTTGATTCTGTGACATTTCAATCCATTTAATCACCTGCACATTGATGCAGAGAGAGAGAGAGAGAGAGAGAGAGAGAGTGAGAGAGAGAGAGAGCGAGAGAGAGGAGAGAGAGAGCGAGAGAGAGAGAGAGAGAGAGGCGAGAGAGGAGAGAGAGAGAGAGAGAGAGAGAGAGAGCGAGAGAGAGAGAGAGAGAGAGAGAGAGAGAGAGAGAGAGAGACTTCCTCATACCTCACTGAACCTCTACCAACATATTATTGTGGTCACATCATTTCCTTTTTCATAAAGCCCTTCCCACCCTTATACGTTTGACCTAAAAGTGCCTCTAAACAATGCCTATATGTGTTAATAGGGGTTAGTTGTCACTTTACTCCAGAAAATATTTTTTTTATGGGTGCTTATTTTTTTTTAAAATCAATTTCTGTATAAACACAAATATTTTAGTATTGACAAAAAACAAAAAAAACAAACAAAAAAAATCTATTGAACATTTCCACCATTATTGCCCAGAAAAAAACATACAATTATTTTAACACCCATCGATACATATTGGGGCATGTTGTCACAATGGGAACCTAACTTTAACCACAAATCAATTCCTGAAACAGCAAATATTTAAAAGGTAACATAGAATATATAATATATATATATATATATATATAGCTGGCAGCCAGTAGTTTGTAATAATGGACAGATTTTGCTGTTTTGGAAGGAAATTGGTACTTTAATTCACCAAAGTGGCATTAAACTGATCACAGAGTATAGTCGGGATATTACTGCTGTAAAAACAGCATCATCACTATTTGAAAGAAGTAATTTTTGATCATTTTGGCCATCACTCCAACACCTTATCCTGGAGTAATCATGCTAAATTGATCATTTGATACTAGAAAATCACTTGCCATTATATCAAACACAGCTGAAAGATATTTGGTTCGTTAAAGGAAGCTGAACGTTGTCTTTGTGTTTGTTTTATGTGCAATAGACTTACATGTCTTAAGGTCAATATTAGCGTTCTCTAGAAACTCATCAGTCAATCACTGTTTTGAGGAATGAAGGCGATACAATGCTTGAAATTGTACACTACAGTCTTCAAAGACAAAGCACAACTGTCTCTAACAAGGACAGAAAGAGATGTGGAAGACCAGATGTGCAACTAAACAAGAGAAGTACATCAGAGTCTCACATGTCCTCCGCTGATGGCTTCATTGAATTCTACCCGCTAAACACCAGTTTCATGTACAACAGTAAAGAGAAGACTCAGGAGGACTTATGGGAAGAATTGCAAAGAGAAAGACACTTTTGAAACATAAAAACAGAAAGAAAAGGTTAGAGTGGGCAAAGAAACACAAACATTGGACAACAGATAACTGGAAAAGAGTGTTACGGATCTGAACCCCATTGAGCTTTTGTGGGATCAGCTAGACTGTAAGGTGCGTGAGAAGTGCCCGACAAGACATTCACATCTATGGCAAGTGCTACAGGAAGTGTGGGGTGAAAGGTCAAGTGCTACAGGAAGTGTGGGTTGAAAGGTCAAGTATTGCAGGAAGTGCGGGGTGAAAGGACAAGTGCTACAGGAAGTGTGGGGTGAAAGGACAAGTGCTACAGGAAGTGTGGGTGAAAGGTCAAGTGTTGCAGGAAGTGTGGGTGAAAGGTCAAGTGTTGCAGGAAGTGTGGGGTGAAAGGTCAAGTGTTGCAGGAAGTGTGGGGTGAAAGGTCAAGTGTTGCAGGAAGTGTGGGGTGAAAGGTCAAGTGCTACAGGAAGTGTGGGGGTGAAAGGTCAAGTGTTGCAGGAAGTGTGGGGTGAAAGGTCAAGTGCTACAGGAAGTGTGGGGTGAAAGGTCAAGTGCTACAGGAAGTGTGGGGTGAAAGGTCACCGGAGAATCTGGACAAACTGACTGCTACAATAACAAGGATCTGCAAAGCTGTCATTGCTGCACATGGAGGATTTTTTGATGAACTCTTTAAAGTAGTTTTTTCAAATTGTAATAGTAATTTTTCACGTTATTAATGTCCTGACTATACATTGTGATCAGTTGAATGCCACTTTGGTGAATAAAAGTACCAATTTCTTTCCATAAGAGCAAAATCTGTACATTATTCCAAACTTTTGGCTGCCAGTGTGTGTGTGTGTGTGTGTGTGTGTGTGTGTGTGTGTGTGTGTGTGTGTGTGTGTGTGTGTGTGTGTGTGTGTGTGTGTGTGTGTATATTGCTTTCAATAGCAGCAACAACAACAAAATCAACAACACCGACTGAGGAGTATTGGAGCTACACTTTTGTTTTTATAATGCTGTTTTATACAAACTTTAGCTGCATCTGAAAATGTAGGCAGCTGCTTTATCTGTTAATGGTTTAAACAACAGTGTTTTTGGATGAATGGACCTCTCCGAACAGTTTAAAAGGCACCTTATGCATCCATCTTTATACAGCCTCCGAAGGCAGCATTTTCCAATTTTTGGACGCACCGTATGTCTTAAGATTACAGTTTAAACTGGGCTCGTGAGCCGTACGGGTGGTGGTCAGTGCTGCCTGACCGGCATGCAATACTTACCTAAAACAGGCTTTAGTACCACCACTGGGAAAGGCCCTATTGGTTCCCTGAAAAAAGAAAAGGAGACAATGCGTCAGATGCTGATGCTATGGGAGTGTTGATTTTGGCTGGTGACGTGGCCTGTGCTGACGTCATCCTGGGCATAAAAGCCAGAGCCTAGCACCACTCCATCATGATTATCTCACTGAGGGAAAGGAGAGCATTTATTCATCCCATAACAGCAGAAAATCAGTAGCGTAACCAAAGTAACTGAAACTTTGACGCTGCGTCAGCAGCTGATGCAATGGGAGCCGTGTACCATAATGTCATACCAAATGTGCAATGCCTACTAGCCATTACAGGGTAATCAAAAACATTGCTGTAGCCACCCTTTCATATTGGAAAAATTGGAAACAATAAACCAACAGCTCGATGCCAAGACAGAGACGCTAACCATGTCGGTTAACGGTCCAATGTCTTAACATATCTTCTTGGTTAGCGGAGAACCTTGTTTAAGTTTTGGTTTAGGGATTCAGAGTACAATAGATGTCTATACTGCCCTGAAAGAGGAAAATCCTGATGGAGTGGCGCTGGGCTCCGGCTTATAGGCCCATGATGAGGTCAGCATAGGCAGAGTGCTAAGCGTCACCAGCCAATCAAATAGCATGTGCTTCTGACGCAACGAGGATGCAACAATGAACAAAATAGTTTGCTTAAAAAATAAGAAAAGTGGGGGGCCTGGGTAGCTCAGTGAGTAAAGATGCTAACTATCACCCCTGGCGTCGCAAATTCGAATCCAGGGCATGCTGAGTGACTCCAGCCAGGTTTCCTAATCAACCAAATTGGCCTGGTTGCTAGGGAGGGTAGAGTCACATGGGGTAACCTCCTTGTGGTCACTATAATGTGGTTCTCGCTCTCGGTGGGGTGCGTTGTGAGTTGTGCATGGATGCCGTGGAGAATAGCGTGAAGCCTCCACACGTGCAGTGTCTCCGTGGTAACGTGCTCAACATGCCACGTGATAAGTTGCATGAATTGACGGTGTCTGACGTGGAGACAACTGAGATTCAGGCAGTCACTACGCCACCTTGAGTACTTTGAGCGCATTTGGAATTGGGCATTTCAAATTGGGGAGAAAAGGGGGAAAAAATTATAAAAGTTAATCAGTGAATCATTTATTAAACTAGTTACATGAACCATCCCAAAGAACCGACTAACTAAAATGAACAGGAGTTTCCAACCCTGCATAAGGTAATCATTCACCTTTACCAGTAATTTAAATGGAGTGTGTACTCCAGGTAGGGAAGGAGGTATTGCCCCAAGTGAAGGAGTTGAAGTACCTCGGGGTCTTGTTCACGAGTGAGGGGACAATGGAGCGGGAGGTTGGCCAGAGAATCGGGGCAGCGGGGGCGGTATTGCACTCATTCCATCGCACCGTTGTCACGAAAAGAGAGCTGACCCGAAAGGCAAAGCTCTCGATCTACTGGTCAATTTTTGTTCCTACCCTCACCTATGGTCATGAAGGCTGGGTCATGACCGAAAGAACTAGGTCGCAAGTACAAGCGGCCGAAATGGGCTTCCTCAGAAGGGTGGCGGGCTTCTCCCTTAGAGGAGCTCAGTCATCCGTGAGGAGCTCGGAGTAGAGCCGCTGCTCCTTTGCGTCGAAAGGAGTCAGTAGAGGTGGTTTGGGCATCTGGTAAGGATGCCCCTGGCCGCCTCCCTAGGGAGGTGTTTCAGGCACGTCCAGCTGGGAGGAGGCCTCGGGGAAGACCCAGGATTAGGTGGAGAGATTACATCTTCACACTGGCCTGGGAAAGCCTCGGGGTCCCCCAGTCAGAGCTGGTTAATGTGGCTCGGGATAGGGAAGTTTGGGGCCCCCTGCTGGAGCAGCTGCCCCCACGACCCGACTTCGGATAAGCGGTTGAAGATGGATGGATGGATGTCCGAAGGAATCAATTCAGTTAAATTATTCAGTTTTTCCAGACAGTTTAGGTGAGTGTGATTTTGACAAACTGATCAATGTAATGAGCTATTGCAAAATAAAAGATCTATTGAAAATCAAATTGTATAGAAGCCATTTGAACAGATGTGTCCCCCTCTCTGTTTCTTCTCTGTGTACATTCCTCATTGAATCTCTCTCTATTGATGTGCCAGTTCTGTGTGTGACTGTATCTGTCATTCCCACGCGCCTCGCCACAAAGACACACGGTCATTAGTATTATGGTGCGAATGCCTGGGATTACATTTACCACCAACCCTGACTAATTCTTTATTTGTATCAAAAAGAGAGGGGAAAAAATCATGGCAAATTCCCCGGAGCACCAACAAGCTTCACGTCTCATTTGACTATGCTAATTACCTATGGCATGATTAATTGGACCAATTAGAATTAGTGGTGGAAGAAAACGATTCTTGGCACTGTGCAAACTATTAATAAGTCATGAAAACATTATTAATGCACAGGTTTAATCTGAGTGAGTATGACGGAATTACAGAAAGAACGGTGATTATGACGCAACACGCTCAATGAAGTGAGTCAGTTAAATAAAAGAGCCACATACCAAATACTAAGACAAGCTTAAATGTGCATTTTTCGAATAAACTTTTGTATACATCGTGCACATCTGAATACAGTGACTAGCTGTATTAAACCCCTTTTAAACAGAACCAGTGTGATGCTAAAATTGTTTAAATCTGAAGCAAATCCAGGTTTCAGAGCTTTAAAATGAATAATCATGTTTGAAAACATAGTGAAACGCAGTATGTGGTTTCTCGTTCTATTAATATGTCTAAATATACTGTAAAAAAAGACTCCAAGAGAGTGACATTTCACAAAATGTAATGCAGTTAATTTAACCAAGCTTTAGTTGGTGTAACACAGGTGATTGTGCTGAAACCCCAGCAGTCATTTTGGCCATTATCGCTCAGGGTGGTGCTCTCTGTTGAAGTCTGGAATCTGTGAAAGTTGGTGACATTTCCAGAAGCTCTTGCAAACGTACCGCTTGATAACACCTTGCAGGTCTTTATGCAGAGGTGTTGTTTTGTCACTTTGTGTCCAACGCCTCACACCAGTTTATAACTCAAAATGAAAGTTTTTACATGAGTCCTCTTTAAAAAAACAAACTGACCAAAAAAGTAGGTATGCACCGCTATGAACATATTTGGCCGATTCAGACACGTTTAAAAAAAGTACCTATAGGCCCACATACCTATACCGATAACTTTGTCATCAGATCACTGTTTTACGTAGGAATTATTCTTTAAAAACGAGCAAAAGGGTTATTTTGTACTTTTTTGCTATTTTGTTTTTGTAGTATGTTCTGTACTGTATATGATAAAACAATACAAATTCATACTATGCAAATGTTGGGCAACTCCATGGAAATGTCAGCCACATTATGGAAAATAAAAAGATTTAGCCAAATAAACAAAACCTCCTTTCAAATTCTGTATTGTATTGGTATAATAGATAATGCCGTTCTGACCGCTAGAGGGCGCCACTTGCTCGCACAGCACTGACTGAAGCAGTCAATGCAGAATATACTTTAAAACGAAAGGCCATATTGCAATTTCAATCTTAATTCAATCAATCATATAGAGTTAAAGGTTTCTAAACCCATGTCTCAAAAGTCAAAGTCTGCTGGTTTCAAGGCGTTTTAGATGGTTTCCCTCATCATGTAGCCTATAAGTGCATCCTTCACAACGGCCATGTCCGTTTATGGCAGTTTTCCACATTAAAGTGATTTCATCTCTCTCTGTCGCATTGCCGTCTCCAGTCAGCCTTTATCCCTCTCTGAGGCTTGATTAGCCTGATTAGGGGGCGGGTGTGCGGAATCATGACCCGGCCCCGCCCTCCGCCCTGCCACATTCCTCCCTCGTTCTCTCAGGCCGGGGAGCCCCCAGCACGATGTACATCCCCCAATCTTTCCCTGGGGAGGGGCGTGCCTTCCACCCCATCTACCGGAAGGTCATCCCCGTCTACCTGGATGAGGGAGGGGACAAGGGGAGGGAAACCAAAAAAATTTTGGCACATACACGCCGTGGTAAATGGTAAATGCTCCAGGCGGTGGCTTGGGAGCCCCTCCTCCCCTGCGGTTGGTGGCAGTTCCTCCGCTTCCAGGTGGCTGGGCTCCTCCGTCCACCAGCGGATGCTCCATTGGGTGGATGGTAGTAGCGAGAACTCCACTACGGCCCATCCCTCCTACTTCCTGGATTTCGGCACCAGTGTAAAGGGATTAATGGAAAGGAGGATGCCCCCTTTTGGAGTTGGTGCAAACCCCTTTTGGAGTAACCACGCTCCCTTTTGGAGTAATCACGCCCCCTTTAGAACACCCATGCCCTCTTTTGGAGTAACCACACCCTCTTTTGGTGCAACCCCTTTTGGAGTAATCACACCCCCTTTAGAACACCCATGCCCTCTTTTGGGGTAACCACGCCCTCTTTTGTTGCAACCTCTTTTGGAGTAATCACACCCCCTTTAGAACACCCATGCCCTCTTTTGGAGTAACCACGCCCTCTTTTGGTGCAACCCCTTTTGGAGTAATCACACCTCTTTTAGAACACCCATGCCCTCTTTTGGGGTAACCATGCCCTCTTTTGTTGCAACCTCTTTTGGAGTAATCACACCTCCTTTAGAACACCCATGCCCTCTTTTGGAGTAAGCATGCCCTCTTTTGGTGCAACTTCTTTTGGAGTAATCACACCCCCTTTAGAAAACACACGCCCTCTTTTTAGTAACCAAGCCCTCTTTTGGTGCAACCCCTTTTGGAGTAATCACACCCCATTTAGAACACCCATGACCTCTTTTGGTGTAATCACACCCACTTTAGAACACCCATGACATCTTTTGAGTAACCCCACCCTCTTTTGGTGCAACCCCTTTTGGAGTAATCACACCCCCTTTAGAACACCCATGCCCTCTTTTGGAGTAACCACGCCCTCTTTTGGTGCAACCCCTTTTGGAGTAATCACACCCCCTTTAGAACACCCATGCCCTCTTTTGGAGTAACCACACCCTCTTTTGGTGCAACCCCTTTTGGAGTAATCACACCCACTTTAGAACACCCATGCCCTCTTTTGGGGTAACCATGCCCTCTTTTGTTGCAACCTCTTTTGGAGTAATCACACCCCCTTTAGAACACCCATGCCCTCTTTTGGGGTAACCACACCCTCTTTTGTTGCAACCTCTTTTGGAGTAATCACACCCCCTTTAGAACACCCATGCCCTCTTTTGGGGTAACCACGCCCTCTTTTGTTGCAACCTCTTTTGGAGTAATCACACCCCCTTTAGAACACCCATGCCCTCTTTTGGAGTAACCACGCCCTCTTTTGGTGTAACCCATTTTGGAGTAATCACACCTCTTTTAGAACACCCATGCCCTCTTATGGGGTAACCACACCCTCTTTTGTTGCAACCTCTTTTGGAGTAATCACACCTCCTTTAGAACACCCATGCCCTCTTTTGGAGTAATCATGCCCTCTTTTGGTGCAACTTCTTTTGGAGTAATCACACCCCCTTTAGAACACACACGCCCTCTTTTGAGTAACCACGCCCTCTTTTGGTGCAACACCATTTGGAGTAATCACACCCCATTTAGAACACCCATGACCTCTTTTGGAGTAATCACACCCACTTTAGAACACCCATGACATCTTTTGAGTAACCCCACCCTCTTTTGGTGCAACCCCTTTTGGAGTAATCACACCCCCTTTAGAACACCCATGCCCTCTTTTGGAGTAACCACGCCCTCTTTTGGTGCAACCCCTTTTGGAGTAATCACACCCCCTTTAGAACACCCATGCCCTCTTTTGGAGTAACCACACCCTCTTTTGGTGCAACCCCTTTTGGAGTAATCACACCCCCTTTAGAACACCCATGCCCTCTTTTGGGGTAACCACGCCCTCTTTTGTTGCAACCTCTTTTGGAGTAATCACACCCCCTTTAGAACACCCATGCCCTCTTTTGGGGTAACCACGCCCTCTTTTGTTGCAACCTCTTTTGGAGTAATCACACCCCCTTTAGAACACCCATGCCCTCTTTTGGAGTAACCATGCCCTCTTTTGGTGCAACCCCTTTTGGAGTAATCACACCCCATTTAGAACACCCATGACCTCTTTTGGAGTAATCACACCCACTTTAGAACACCCATGACATCTTTTGAGTAACCCCACCCTCTTTTGGTGCAACCCCTTTTGGAGTAATCACACCCCCTTTAGAACACCCATGCCCTCTTTTGGAGTAACCACGCCCTCTTTTGGTGCAACCCCTTTTGGAGTAATCACACCCCCTTTAGAACACCCATGCCCTCTTTTGGAGTAACCACACCCTCTTTTGGTGCAACCCCTTTTGGAGTAATCACACCCCCTTTAGAACACCCATGCCCTTTTTGGGGTAACCACGCCCTCTTTTGTTGCAACCTCTTTTGGAGTAATCACACCCCCTTTAGAACACCCATGCCCTCTTTTGGGGTAACCACGCCCTCTTTTGTTGCAGCCTCTTTTGGAGTAATCACACCCCCTTTAGAACACCCATGCCCTCTTTTGGAGTAACCACGCCCTCTTTTGGTGCAACCTCTTTTGGAGTAATCACACCCCCTTTAGAACACCCATGCCCTCTTTTGGGGTAACCACGCCCTCTTTTGTTGCAACCTCTTTTGGAGTAATCACACCTCCTTTAGAACACCCATGCCCTCTTTTGGAGTAAGCATGCCCTCTTTTGGTGCAACTTCTTTTGGAGTAATCACACCCCCTTTAGAACACACACGCCCTCTTTTGAGTAACCACGCCCTCTTTTGGTGCAACCCCTTTTGGAGTAATCACACCCCATTTAGAACACCCATGACCTCTTTTGGAGTAATCACACCCACTTTAGAACACCCATGACATCTTTTGAGTAACCCCACCCTCTTTTGGTGCAACCCCTTTTGGAGTAATCACACCCCCTTTAGAACACCCATGCCCTCTTTTGGAGTAACCACGCCCTCTTTTGGTGCAACCCCTTTTGGAGTAATCACACCCCCTTTAGAACACCCATGCCCTCTTTTGGAGTAACCACACCCTCTTTTGGTGCAACCCCTTTTGGAGTAATCACACCCCCTTTAGAACACCCATGCCCTCTTTTGGGGTAACCACGCCCTCTTTTGTTGCAACCTCTTTTGGAGTAATCACACCCCCTTTAGAACACCCATGCCCTCTTTTGGGGTAACCACGCCCTCTTTTGTTGCAACCTCTTTTGGAGTAATCACACCCCCTTTAGAACACCCATGCCCTCTTTTGGAGTAACCACGCCCTCTTTTGGTGCAACCCCTTTTGGAGTAATCACACCTCTTTTAGAACACCCATGCCCTCTTTTGGGGTAACCACACCCTCTTTTGTTGCAACCTCTTTTGGAGTAATCACACCTCCTTTAGAACACCCATGCCCTCTTTTGGAGTAATCATGCCCTCTTTTGGTGCAACTTCTTTTGGAGTAATCACACCCCCTTTAGAACACACACGCCCTCTTTTGAGTAACCACGCCCTCTTTTGGTGCAACCCCTTTTGGAGTAATCACACCCCATTTAGAACACCCATGACCTCTTTTGGAGTAATCACACCCACTTTAGAACACCCATGACATCTTTTGAGTAACCCCACCCTCTTTTGGTGCAACCCCTTTTGGAGTAATCACACCCCCTTTAGAACACCCATGCCCTCTTTTGGAGTAACCACGCCCTCTTTTGGTGCAACCCCTTTTGGAGTAATCACACCCCCTTTAGAACACCCATGACCTCTTTTGGAGTAACCACACCCTGTTTTGGTGCAACCCCTTTTGGAGTAATCACACCCCCTTTAGAACACCCATGACATCTTTTGGAGATCCTGCCACATTTGGAGGTCTCCGGCCCGCAGCTATACCTACTTGGTTTAGTTCACCTCTCATATGATTTTAGATCACTATCGGTTAGGTTTAGGTTAAAACTTTAGGTTGTTTACTCATTAAAACCTCCATCTAATATTCACCATGAAACCCTTGTCTGATTACAACATCATTTCACTCGCTTTTGGCGCCCCGCTGGACATTTCACCGGGAAACTGCAGCAAATTGTGCAATTTTGTTTTGCAAATATGTTGCCATGGTCACGTAATGCTCATGAGATCAGGTTGGTGAAATAAAGTCAACCTGGCTCACTTTACGATCACAACGTGCTTTATAAGCGCATCGTTTGGGCAATTAGCGAACAAAATTCAATGCAAAGGTTCTGCGATACATTGTTCTGGCTAAACTTTTATAGGCAGAGCTATGTGTTTTTTGGAATACTTGCATATGTAAGCAGTTAACTGAAAATGTGTATGCATCTGAGCCGAGCTGATTGGTGAAATGTTTACAGTGTAACCTGCTTTCAATTGGTCTCTTCCATTAAGAAAAGACTATTTGCAATTTTAGGGCCAAACTGTGTTAAAATACATTGCAGAATTAATTCAACCAAACCGATAAATTCGTCAAGACAAGTGCATTTATAAACGGCGCTTCAAAGGTAAAAATCTGGTTGTTTATTTGCTGACAAGTTTCATTTTCACACCGGTTTAACAGATGAAACTTTGATGT
>NC_068288.1:46041682-46156682 GCF_025860055.1 Xyrauchen texanus
AAGCAATGTTTTGAAAATGAAGAATTAGCGTACATTGGACATATGTTGAACAGACCTTGAAGTATAAGCCCATACCATCACAATCCAGCTCGTCGTCAACTTGTGTCATATGTATCTAATTGTCTGTTTCAGGGCCAATCAAATTGGGAGCGTGCTGCTAAAATTAGGCTAGTATGACTCACATCTGAAATCATCTAAAGGTTACCTGATTCTAAAGAGCCGTAATTGCACTGGAAAGCCTATTTGCGTTGATAGAGCTTGCAAAAAAGGACATTCTCGTGCCATTTGATGTGCTTTCAGACTCAGGGCAGATGAGCACGAGTGATATGAGCACACTTAACCTCTTCATTACCACAGACATGAACTGAAATATTCGGTTAGCTCTCATGACGTGATCAGTCTTAACGATGTTAGCTTCGTACGCTAGTTAGCTTGAGTGCTGATAATGTCATGGGCTTCGCCGGAAGAGACCCTGCAGTGAATCCAACATGAGCACAAATGAGTTGGCTAGTTTTTAAAAAAAGAGATGAACGGATTAGATGCATTGACTTTTGAACTGACGGGATATATGAGGAATAATGGACAATAAGAAGTCAATAAATAAAAGCAACCACTGATACAAAAGCAGGCTGAAGTTCAACTATTCATCACCGCTGTTTCAGCTAAACATCACTCAGTATTCTCTGCCACGGAAATACAACATAGATGTCAAAAGACAGCATTAGGATATTTCAAAGTATCTCCAAAAAGCCAGGAAACATGAAACAAGTATTTATGATGCACAAATCCAGTTCCCTAAAACAGCACAACCGTTGCTTATCAGAGACTGAGGAGACATCAGAAGCAATCATGTTTTTCATCAGTCTCAGCTCGTGCTATGTTTTATTGTCGCATAAAATGAGAAACTGCAGGACTGGGGGGAAGGGTGGGTTGGGGAGGGGTCTCGGGTTCTGGAATAGAAGTACATTGAAGATCCCAATGCATAATGCATCAGCCATACTGTGTGTATGTGATGATTTGCTCTGTGCAGAAATAGAGGAATAACAATCTTTAATGCTGCACTTCTGCTACACTCATCAGAGATTTTAACTCTGTTTGTTTGTGTGAAAGCGGAAGATAACTTCCTAAGTCAAGCATCGCTATTAATATTTCTCACATACTTTAGGTTAGTGATTTAAACAAACCCTTAACCCCCTAAGTATAAAACTTGTTCCGTCCTATTTGTGCTAAAGACAAAAAAGAAATTGTGCTGTGACTTTACTGTGTGGTTGGCCTGGGATACGATATAATAGGTGGGGGAAAAATTCCCATAGACTAACACTGAAGAAGAAGTTTGTGCCGTATCTAGGGACTTGAGGATGGGCTCTTTTGACTTGGGCAAGTAGGCACCCATAACCCCCTAGCAACACCTCCGAAACACATTCAAAACTTTAAACACCCTAGTAACCACACAGAACACCCTAGAAACCAAATACCGATCTTAGCAGCCACAAAAAATCACCATAGCAACCATCAAGCAATGCCTTTTCAACCACCCTCAGTACCCTAACAACCAAATAGAAATGACCTAGTAATCACACAGAACACCATAGTAACCGTTACCAACATCTCAGCAACCACCTAGTGACTCCCTAGTAACCAACCTCAACAATCTAGCAACAAAATACCAGCATCTTAGCAACCACATGGCAACTCCCTGGCAACCACCCTCAGCACCCTAAAAACCCAAGAGAAATCAATCAATCTGTTGTGTAGGTAAGTGAGGACCCAAAAGCGATGTAGCAAAAACAGAGTCTTTTAATGAAGTTAAGGAAAAAATGTCAAAACACAAAGTCTTCGCCTTGAGAGGTAGCAAACAAACAACCCGCAGAGAGGGCATAATAAACAGAACAACAAATGCTTCTTAGATAATCACAGAGCAAGTCCTTGGGCAGCAGTCAGGGTAAGCGGGGTAGCGACTACAGGCTGCGGGTCTCTCCCAAGTGCTGACCGGAGTCGAGGGTAGATAGCGGATACCAACTCTCTCGTAGCGTCAGATAACTGGGCACATATAGTGGGGATGGTTAGCAGCGAACAGATAGTAATGACGGCGGATGCTAACAGGACAGGACTCTGGACAGAGAAAAACAGGACTGTAGTTACGTCTAGTGAGAGAAACTCTAGTGAGAATCCGACAAAGAAAGCAGCAAGAGCAAGGAGAGAAGTAGAGAGCTAATCAGAGGAAAGAGGGAACAGGTGGGTAGAGGATTAACGAGGAAATTAGGGGATATGAGAAACAGCTGGAAGCAGAGAGAAAGAAGAGGGGAAGTAACATATAACGATCAGCAGAGGGCGACAGAGTAGAGGGAAGGAACAGAAACGAGACAAACCATGACAAGACAAGACAAGACATAACACAATCAGCAATCAATCACAACATACTATCAACCAAATACTAACATCTTAGCAACCACTCAAAACACCACAGAAATCACCTAGCAACACCCTAGCAACCAAATAGAATTGCCCTTGCAATCACCCAGAACCCTCTAGCAACAAAATACCAGCATCTTAGCAACCACATGGCAGCTCCCTAGTAACCAACCTCAGCAATCTAGCAACAAAATACCAGCATCTTAGCAACCACATGGCAACTCCCTGGCAACCACCCTCAACACCCTAAAAACCCAAGAGAAATCAATCAATCAGCGATCAATCGCAACATCCTAGCAACCAAATACTAACATCTTAGCAACCACTCAAAACACCACAGAAATCACCTAGCAACACCCTAGCAACCAAAAATAAAATATTAACAACCTATCAAAACACCATAGCAACCACCTAGCAACACCCTAGCAACCAAAAAATAAAATCTTAACAACCAAACAAAACACCATAGCAACCACCTAGCAATACCCTGACAACCAAATACTAACATATTAGCAACCACTTAATACACCATAGTAACCACCTAGCAACACATTGACAACCAAATAGAAATTCCCTTGCAATCACCCAGAACACCCTAGCAACCGAATACCAACATCTTAGCAACCACTCAAAACACTAAAGCAACCACCTTAAACTCTCTATTCTTCTGGAGGTGAATTTTACACTTTCAAGCACCTCTCACATTTTCTTTATAATGTGAAAAACTATAGATTTTAACACTTGTATTACAACCACCTGGCAACTCCCTGGCAACCACCCTCAACACCCTAAAAACCCAAGAGAAATCAATCAATCAGCAATCAATCGCAACATTCTAGCAACCAAATACTAACATCTTAGCAACCACTCAAAACACCACAGAAATCACCTAGCAACACCCTAGCAACCAAATAGAAATGCTCCAACAATCAATTGCAACACCCTAGCAACCAAAAAATGTAATCTTATCAACCAATAAAAACACCATAGCAACCACCTGGCAACCAAATA
Organism: Xyrauchen texanus; assembly: GCF_025860055.1. Taxonomy (NCBI): domain Eukaryota; kingdom Metazoa; phylum Chordata; class Actinopteri; order Cypriniformes; family Catostomidae; genus Xyrauchen; species Xyrauchen texanus. The sequence continues at coordinate 46,045,106 of NC_068288.1, forward strand.
CTAACATCTTAGCAACCACTTAAAACACCATAGTAACCACCTAGCAACACAGTGACAACCAAATTGAAATGCCCTTGAAATCACCCAGAACACCCTAGCAACCAAATACCAACATCTTAGCAACCACTCAAAACACTAAAGCAACCACCTTAAACTCTCTATTCTTCTGGAGGTGAATTTTACACTTTCAAGCACCTCTCACATTTTCTTTATAATGTGAAAAACTATAGATTTTAACACTTGTATTACAACCACCTGGCAACTCCCTGGCAACCACCCTCAACACCCTAAAAACCCAAGAGAAATCAATCAATCAGCAATCAATCGCAACATTCTAGCAACCAAATACTAACATCTTAGCAACCACTCAAAACACCACAGAAATCACCTAGCAACACCCTAGCAACCAAATAGAAATGCTCCAACAATCAATTGCAACACCCTAGCAACCAAAAAATGTAATCTTATCAACCAATAAAAACACCATAGCAACCACCTGGCAACCAAATACTAACATCTTAGCAACCACTTAAAACACCATAGTAACCACCTAGCAACACAGTGACAACCAAATTGAAATGCCCTTGAAATCACCCAGAACACCCTAGCAACCAAATACCAACATCTTAGCAACCACTCAAAACACTAAAGCAACCACCTTAAACTCTCTATTGTTCTGGAGGTGAATTTTACACTTTCAAACATCTCTTTTCTCATTTTCTTCAGAAACTGTAAACATGTTACTGTTAAGAGTTTGTAAATGTGCATAGTTCACGAAAATCCTTTGAGAAGTTCCCTATCCATCAACTCTAATGTCTGATTCAAAGGTTAGTTTCATTTATTGAGAACTGAGAGATACGTACAGAAGCCCTCGGAATGTCCATCGCCATGGTACAGAGGTGTGAAGGAACAATGCGTTTTTCCAGAAGCACTATGACATTTACATGAGACCAGAGAGACACATTATATTTAAAGAGGTGAAGACATTAAGTAAGTTGATGTTTGGTGAGAAATGAGAGCGAGGGGGTTCCCCGGGTGAGAGTGAGTGAGTGAGTAATACACAGACAGACAGAAAATATAGTGGTGTGAGAAAAGCCAAGCTTTCATAACATTACTGTGATTATGAAGTATTAAAGGTTTCATATCATTTTATTTTTCCCCTAAAAGCTGCTTATAATGTTTGCCATAGAAATAGATGTGATTTAGTTTATCCATCCTCTCTCTGTACCTTTGAATTAAATGGGCTGTTTTTGGTGCTGTGCCTTTAATATCGCAATATGCATGTGACCTCATTCACACACAAGCGTCCAATATAATTTGCACTGTCCCGTCCTTCAATTGCATTACACTGCACCAGACTCATTAAACAATCTGTGCTGAAAGTGCCGCTCAAACTGTTCAGATCACACTGAAATGATCAGGATTCTTGTTGAAATTAAACTTTAGACTCTTGTGGGCCCAGAAATGTTCCCCATTTCATCCTCCCATTGTTTTTAAAGCGATAGTGCACCCCAAAATAAAAATTCTGTCATTATTCACTCACCCTCTTTTCATTCCAAACCTGCATTATTCATGTGGCATTTGCTAATCTGGTTGGTTAATGTAGTTGGTGCATGCATTACTAATTCAAAAGCACATTCAAAATCAAAGCAACAAGTTAGTGACTTATGAGGGAAACTGTTTATTCAGGATTACTAATTATGTCTTAATTATGTTCGCCTATGCATTGCTGTTTTTGATGTGGAATAATGACTAAACAAAACATGCAAATGTTACGCGAGCTAATGGCAGACGTGCAGCTGAGAACGCGACGGCTTCTTAACTCGTTCCACATGATGACCTTTTAAGTGGTGCAAAAAGAGCAAAAGTGAAAATACTGATGAATAATGGATGACTAGGAAGGCTTTGGAGAAGCTTAATGGTGGAATTAAATGTACTATAATAAGAGATTTACACTGGGCCTGTCATTTCGCTAATATTTAAAGTGGAAGTTTAAATGTAGCTTTATGGCATGGCTTTGAGAGATATGATGAAATGCATGGTATGCGTAATGCACGGCGACTTCGGTTGAACATCCTGCTGTTGTGTACTTGGCAAGAATGGCTTTTCATTGTATAATTCAAAAGGTCAAGTGCACATGCCTTTACTTTTTTGATGGCTTATTTTCAGAGACCGCAAGACCTACATATGTCATTTGCAATCTTTACATGGGTTTTTAAATAATGCATTACCAAATCTTCATTAACAGTTGTGCGGTATATGAAAAACTGCCATGCAACATTTCTTTCAAGCGACACTCACCAAACTCACCACAGACCTTCAGACACACGCAAAGCCATAAATCTGCTTTTTTAAACTTTCAGGGAAGGCTTGGTCAAGCCAACATCAAAGTTTGCCTTGTCCAACTTTACCTAGTTAGCACTGGGCTTTCAAAGAATGGATTTATGTCCAATGTATGGGCGGGACTTCGCAACAAATGGCCAGTTTATTGAAACGGTGATATGTATGATTGACAGCGTATAAAAGGTCAAAGTAGCACTTTCAAGCGTAGAGTGTTTCGTGGTTTTGTGGTTTCGGAGATGCACATGCAGTTATTATGTTGGCTTGACATCTGTCAGCAAATATCAACTTATTAAGATACATACGCTTAACTTGGCACATACGTTCAGACGCTTCTGGCTTTGGTTGCTATGACTTTTCGAACTGATCGGAATCGCGGTTTTCGCACAGCGGTCTCTGAAAAAATCCCCATAGACTTGCACTGACAGAATGTTCAAATGGGCCAAGACTTAGGGGCATGGGTAGCTCAGCGAGTATTGACGCTGACTACCACCCCTGGAGTCCAGGGTGTGCTGAGTGACTCCAGCCATGTCTCCTAAGCAACCAAATTGGCCCGGTTGCTAGGGAGGGTAGAGTCACATGGGGTAACCTCCTCGTGGTGGTGATTAGTGGTTCTCTCATTGGGGCGTGTGGTGAGTTGTGTGTGGATCGTGGAGAGTAGCATGAGCCTCCACATGCTGTGAGTCTCCTAAGCAACCAAATTGGCCCTGTTGCTAGGGTTAAGATGCGCCGATTGATGGTCTCAGAAGCGGATGCAACAGAGACTCGTCCTCCGCCACCCGAATTGAGGCGAGTAACCGCGCCACCACGAGGACCTAGTAAGTAGCGAGAATTGGGCCATTCCAAAATTGGGGAGAAATTTAAATAAAATAAAAAAATAAACCAAATGGGCCAAGACTATTCAAACTCCACTGTCAGGTGAGGCTTTGTGTCTGGCAACATCAAAGTTTGTCTTGACAGTCTGTTTAGTCACGCTTAGTTAATTATATTTGTTGAGTCATTTCACATAATGAGTAGCTTTGGGACATCATTGCAGAAACCAAAAACAATAGTCTGTGCTTCCCCACTTTTGAAAAGCATAAGCCGTCACTGATTTGGGTTCACATACTTGCATATTATTTGGTAAATACTTACGACCTAACTTATCTAGCCTCATCTGCATTGTGATGGTTGGTGTGATTGGTTTGATCTGATATAGACAGCAGAAGCTGTGCATCGTCTGCTAAAAGCTCTCTCCTTTCTGTCCTTGTGTGTTTCACTCACTGTAAAAGCATGTGTTTTCATTTCACTGTTTCTAAATGAGTGCTGCATTGTAATATTCATCTTCCCTTGAGCTATAACTGTCTCTCTCCTCGGTAAGAGTAGCACTCCGCTGTCCCGGCGCTACCAAGACAACAGCAGCAGATTTGAAACAACACAGGGAATTAATGAAGAACAAGTGCTGTTGTGTGGTATCGTAAGAGGGTTTGAAAAGCATTCTGTGGCCTTGGACGTGAAGTATGTGGTGTAGGAGGACTGAGGGCTTCTGGCGTCTCCACATCAGAGCTGATGTGAGTTGATTTACTGTAGGTGGCCGACATTTAACCTGCCCTGCCGCTGGCTCTCATTAACAGTCAAAACCATTGACCAGCAAATTCAACCCTTCGCCAAAAGCAAGTTCAATGTTCTCCCATACAGATGAGGTTTTGAGGTTAGTGCTCTATCGAGCTTTAAATCAACAAAACCGACCCTAAACCTTAAACCTAACCGAGCAAATGTGAGATGAAAAATGCAACTGTAACATTTTGTGCTGCTTCTATGACACTTTGGGTTCACTTTGGGTGTGGACTCGCACACGCGTGCTCTTCAGGACTCGTGTCCCGCTCCTTTACATCACAAGTGCAACGCTCTTGTTTAATCGCACTCGAACAAGCTTGTAAATGTAGTTGTTATGTCATGCAAGCTTTAAAATGATTCATGCACAATAGTAAAAGTGTTTAGATGCCATAAGATGTAAAAAGTTAGTGTTTACGAACTGATAATCTGCCGTTTTACTCGTGATTTGTGTGAAAGTGAATAAAAGTCATTGTTGTTGCAGTGCCTCTTGAGTAAATTTGCTTTTTGTATATTGTTTGGAGACAATATCAGTTAGAAAAATATTTTTGAATATTCCAGCTGTGATGGCGTCTCTAGAGGAGATGACTGACAGCCAATTAGATCACATTGCCATTTATTTATTAATTTATTAAATGTTTTTGGTTTAACACATTTGTTATGTTTGTTTGAGAAAAGACTTTCAGATATCGGAAATTTATGCATTTTTATTTTAAACCATTTTATAAATATGTATCCGAAAAAAATAAAAATCTTTAAAATTCTAGGTGGGCCAGTTTGGGTTGCCTGGCCCACCTGTGGCCACGCCCCTTGTAGTAACAATAATTATAGTTGTTTTGAATCTGGCCACAATGGGATTATTTAAAAAAACATTTTTATAAATGTAATTTATTTTTTATTTTATTTAATATTTATTTATTCATTTAATTTAATAAAATTTATTTTTTATTTTATTTAATTTATTTATTAATTTATTTTATTTTATTTATTTTTTTATTTTATTTTATTACATTTTAAATTTAATTTATTTCTTTAATTAAATTTAATTTGTTTTTCTTTAATTAAATTTATTTTAATTTTATTATTTTCTTTAATTTTTATTTAATTTAATAAACAAATTTATTTATGAATTTATTTAATTTAATTTAATTGATTTTTTATTTAATTTTGTTAATTTTATTACATTTTAAATTGAATTTATTTATTTAATTTTATTAAAAAAATTATTTATGAATTTATTTTATTTTATTTTAGTTATTTTTTATTTTATTATATTATATTTTATTTAATTTTATTACATTTTAAATTGAATTTATTTATTTAATTTAATTTAAAAAAAATCTTTAATTTATTTTTCTTTAATTTTATTATTTTCTTAAATTTTTCTTTAATAAAAGTTATTGTTGTTGCAGTGCCGCTTGAGAAAATTAGCTTTTTGTATATTGTTTGGAGACAATATCAGTTAGAAAAATATTTTTTGAAGTGCAACAACCCACTGGACCTTAGCAACCATTCTAACACCATAGCAACTATCATTAGCGTATCCTGGATCTTGCAGGCCCTAGTGCAAAGAAACTGTCGGGCCCCCTCCTTGGGGGGGTCTTGACCATTTTTCATCACCCCCTCTCACCCCAATCCTTAGGGAGGCTGCCCACCCTGTCCTGCTTCTAGTACGCCCCTGGCAACTATGTGGCAACCCCTCATAAACATTATAGCATGATAGTTTAGCGTGAATAAATTCTGTTTGGGTGGCATGCTGATATAATATCATGCAATGACATGATACTTAAATAAGCATAAAAATACACACTAAAATAGCACATAAATGCATATTTAATTTAAAAAAAAACATTATATAAATATGCATTAAATAAATGTAATATTGCACACATGCAATATGTTTGGGTTGCCTGGCCCACCTGTGGCCACGCCCCTTGTAGAAACAATAATTATATTTGTTTTGAATCTGGCCACAATGGGATTATTTAAAAAAACATTTTTATTAATTTAATTAATTTTTTATTTTATTTTATTATTTTTATAGTATTTTTTTTATGTATTTATTTTATTTAATTAAATGTATTTTTTTATTTCATTAAATTTAATTTAATTAACTTTTTTATTTTATTTATTAATTTTTTATTTTATTTAATTGTATTTATTTATTTATTTATTATTTATTTTATTAAATAGTAAATTGAATTTATTTCTTTAATTTAATTAAAACAAATCTTTAATTTAATTTTCTTTAATCTTATTATTTTCTTAAATTTTTCTTTTCTTTAATTTATTTTAATTTAATTCACATATTACATGACATAATATCGTGCAATGACATGATACTTAAATAAGCATAAAAAATACACACTAAAATAGCACATAAATGCATATTTAATAAAAAAACATTATATAAATATGCATTAATAAATGTAATATTGCACACATGCAATATATATATACATATTTAATTTAACAAAAGTTTTATCAGTACTTTGATCAAGCATTGAATGAAATAATAAGTAAATATATAATTGACGTTTGATTTGTCAACCATCTTGGATTGATTTTTACTGAGCATGTCGCAATGCATTGTAGGATTGCATTCTGGGCTAATTATACTTGCAATGCAAAATAAAGTATCTTCTGAGACGACAACAAAAATCAGCCCTATTGTGTTTGACCAGCACTTTAAATGACAGCCTTTTCTCTCTGGAGGACTTTGTGCTATTTGTGCCAAACGAATTGTCTTCAAGCGACCAGCATCTATACTGTACAAAGCACAAAAGAGCCATTATTATGATAAGAGGCACTATAGCCAGATTTCAGATGTAAATCATTTACTTTTAAAAGCAGGAACACAAACACAGAGTTTGGAATGAAATTAGAGGCTTGATTTGATGATGAAAAGAACAGATTGCAATCAGGTTTCCTGCACTTGTTCACTGACGAGTGTAGGCCTACTTCTGCATTCTCACAGGTTTAAATGAGCATGTTCCTCACCACAGCAGTTTACTGTACATAGAGCGAGTAATAGAAATGCATTCTGTCATTACATTGTGTTAGTTAGCAGAGCAACACTTAAGCATCAGGCCAGAAATATGGAAATATGTTGGAGTACTAATGGAAACAACTATGCATACTTCACATAGTATACATACTACATACTGTATTTATAGTAGGAGTAGTAATGCAGTGTGCTGTGCTTTCTTTCTACATGCATTCACCACATTATTATTGATCTGTCATATTAAGTATGCACATATCAGCATCATCTACAGTTGCATTCACATCTTGTCTGTGTTTTCAATGTGGACTTGCTGCCATCTAGTGTAGGCCTACTAAACTAGAGCATTCTTGCATTCTCCAGGTCATGTTTTGAGGACAGAATTGTGTCATGCAATGACTTTCCTAAATGCCTGAACAATATTAATATTGATTTGTGCACATCATGACAATGTCCAGTAGGCTACTATATTATAATTATATCATTTATCATTATAATTGGACATATTCTGTAGTCCAAAAATCATCTTTCAATGGAAAAAGAAAAAACAGAAATAAATCCCTCATAACTATTGTTTAATGGCTGATTCCAGCTGTGATGGCGTTTCTAGAGGAGATGACTGACAGCCAATTAGATCACATTGCCATTTATTTATTAATTTATTAAATGTTTTCAGTTTAACACATTTGTTATGGTTTGTTTGAGAAAATACTTTTTATTTTATTTTAAACCATTTTATAAATATGTATCCGAAAAAAATCAAATCAAACCAACCTGTGGCCACGCCCCTTGTAGTAACAATAATTATAGTTGTTTTGAATCTGGCCACAATGGGATTATTTAAAAAAATATATATATATAAATGTAATAATTTTTTTAATTTAATTTTATATTTATTTAATTTTAATAAAATTGATTTTTTATTTAATTTAATTTATTTATGAATTTATTTAATTTAATTTTATTACATTTTATTTAATTTTATTACATTTTAAATGGAATTTATTTCTTTAATTTAATTTAAAAAAAATCTTTAATTTAATTTTCTTTAATTTTATTATTTTCTTTAATGTTTCTTTAATTTTATTTAATGTATTTATTTATGAATTTATTTTATTTTATTTAAAAAATTATTTAATTTTATTACATTTTAAATTGAATTTATTTCTTTAATTTAATTTAAAAAATTCTTTAATTTTATTATTTTCTTTAATGTTTCTTTAATTTTATTAAATTTTATTTATTTATGAATTTATTTAATTTTATTTAATTGTTTTTATTTAATTTTATGACATTTTATTTAATTTTATTATTTTTTAATTTGAATTTATTTATTTAATTTTATTTAAAAAAATTCTTTAATTGAATTGAATTAAATTAGATTATTTTCTTTAATTTTTCTTTAATTTAATTAATTTATTTATGAATTTATTAAATTTTATAAAATTTATTATTACATTTTAAATTTAATTTATTTCTTTAATTTAATTTTAAAAAAATATATTAAATTTTCTTTAATTTTATTATTTTCTTTAATTTTATTCAATTTAAATTAAATAAAATTTAACGGGAACCAGCTGGTCCATGATAGCTATGCGATATTTAAACCTCACTCCCCTGGCCACAAGACGTGCACTAGAGACTGATGCTAGATGCTGTAGCCTTTAGCCAACCTCATTAGGGTGCCCGCCTCCCATGCTGGAGATGCCAGTTCCCATTCAGAGCAGGTCGAGCATTATCGGTTACAGTGGTGCCATGACCCGGATGGGACTGAGGTTTTGGAGGGTGAGTTTAACGGTAGCCAGCTGGTAGAAAGCTGTGCAGTGTGCAAACTTTACTCTCCTGGCCTTTAGCCTCCTTGTTAGCGTGCCCGCCTCTCATGCCGGTGACCCCGGTTCGAATCCCGCTTTGAGGGAGTTGAGAAGGACCGGTTACATTTGCAGTTCAGAAGGACCAGTTTACTTCTCTTGACACGTGTAATCACCAGTTCCCATTCTAACCAATGTCCCACGAAACCAGATGTTACCCTGTGAAACTATTACAGTCACTCTTAAACTGGGTCAGTTATTAAAATGATTCACATGCAGGTGTACATCCCCAGTAAACATGATCCCCAGTTGATCCACACTATGGAGTTATACTTGTGCCACAATTCTGTATGCACAAAATTATATTTTGAGCACACAACATTTTTTCTGCGTGCGCAAGTTACATCTGGCAAAATATTTTTGTTGCATGTGCAAGAATGTTTTTTTTTGCGAGCTCAAAATATCATCTTGTGTGTGCAAAATAATTTTTTGTGCACTTAATTTCATCTTGCATGTGCACAAAAAAAAATTTGTGCGCTCAAAATATCATCTTGCGTGTGCAAAATAATTTTTTGTGCACTTAATTTTATTTTGCGCGTACAGAAAATGTTTTGTGCGCACATATCGTCTTGCACGTGCAGAAAAAATACTTGCATTAAAAATATCATCTCGCGAGTGCAAATTCACTTTTTGTGTGCTCAATTTTATCTTGCATGTGCAGAATTTTTTTTTTGTGTGCAAAAAATTGTTTGTGTGCTCAAAATATAATCTTGTGCATGCAAAATAACGTTTTGTGCGCTTAATTTCATCTTGCGTGTGCAGAAAATGTTTTTAACTCAAAATATCATCTCGTGTGTGCAAAATAACTTTTTGTGCACTTAATTTCCTCTTGCATGTGCACGAAAATTTTTTGCACACAAAATATCATCTTGCGTGTGCAAAAAATGTTTGTGTGCTCAAAATATAATCTTGTGCATGCAAAATTACTTTTTGTGCAGTCAATTTCATCTTGCATGTGCAAGAATTTTTTTTTGTGCGCTCAAAATATCATCTTGCGTGTGCAAAATAACTTTTTGTGCGCTCAATTTTATCTTGCGCGTACAGAAAAAAAAAATTGCATTACAAATATCATCTCGCGAGTGCACATGCAAAATATTTTTTTGTGCTCTCAATATAATCTCGCGAGCGCAGATTTTTTTTATTTATTTTTTTGCACTCAAAATATAATCTTGCACATGCAAAAAAATGTTTTTTGACGTGACACAGAATTGTGGCACATGTATAGCTCCATAACACAACACCTGCAGTCAGCCAAACCCCCGCCGCCTGTGCAGTCGATGGAGGAGCGGATATGATCTGATCTACCGAAAAACATGCTGCTCCATCACACTCGTGGTTTCTTAGAAACTTCCAGAAAGACAGACTGATTGCTGTGTGAACTGAACCAGGTAACGCTATACGTTTATTAGTCTGTGCTGTTGATGTGAGTCCGCTACCGTCACGTAGACTGCGTCTTAAAAACCAAGTATGCTACCTACATAGTGAGCACTTCGAATTCTCCCAATCTGCACATTTTTAACAAATGACTACATTTTAAATATACCCAATATTCGACTTTTAGGAAAGCGAAAATATAGTGCAGACTGTGCTTTAAAACCAAGCGAGACTTTAAACCAAATGAGCTGACTAGTTAGGGAGCTTTGTAGTTTTTGAGACGCATCCACAATTCCGCATTGCGGCCTACTCCTGTGTTTACAAACCAAATCCTAATGTGCATTGTTGTTATTGCTCGTTGTCTTATATTTACAGGGTTATTTCTTTAAAGAAGTGGTCACGAGGAGTGACATTTGATTGACAGCTGTTATCTGGTTGTTTTAAAGCGCTAGTTATTTTAGTGTAGTTTAATCACGTGTTATCTTTAGCTCACGAGCTGCTTTTACTGCAGACTGCTGTTATAAGTCGCTCTTGTAATGGACAAAACTTAGTTTTTTGTGTGTGCATGTAAATGTTTGAGATGACAAAAACAGAAGTGTGTGTGTAAATACGAGTGTGGAAGACTGAAGTAGGTTTTAATGCACGATGCTAACACAAACAGCGGCTACGGAAGTGGAACGAAAACAACACCAGAAATGGACTGAACTTTAATTTTATGACGTTTTTACACCCTCCGAGTTGTATTGATGATTTAATTCTCTCGTTTGGCTTTCATTTAAAAAGCAAGAGGTTACTTGTATACAGTGTTGGGTAAGTTACTGTAAAAAAAAATTATAATAATGAATTACTAACTACTAATTACATCTTCAATAGTGTAATTACATTACTATACTAATTACTCTGTCTGAAAAGTAATTGAATTACTAATTACTTTCTAAAACCCTGCTGAACCTTGACCAGATGAAAAATACAAGGATAGACATGAAACTGTTCTTTTAATTCTTTCAAATAAATTATTCATAAGCTGGACAAAGAATTTAAAGGGGCGGCGTTAAATTAGAAAACATGATTATATTATATTATAGAATTGTTCTATAAAGTATTTAACATGATTACATCAGATGTAGCTGTAATTAAATTGCTGAAAAATTAAGTGTAATTCCTTTCTTTTTATCTTTGAAATGTAATTTGATTATTAATGTATTTAAACTTTAGTATTTTTCGAGTCATTGTAGAGATACCATGTGGGTATCGGTCTACAATTTTCCGTGGTAGGCTTATATCAAAATACCATAATTTTACTATGTTCATGCCACTATAGTTTTTTTTACTCTACCCTAAAAAGTACCCAATGTGTATTTATGCATCGTAATTCAAAGTGAGTCATTAGTAGGGGTTCTGGGTATTTCCGCGAGTATTGACGCTGACCATCACCCCTAGAGTTCGAATCCAGGGCGTGCTGAGTGACTCCAGCCAGGTCTCCTTAGCAACCAAATTGGCCCGGTTGCTAGGGAGGGTAGCGCCACATGGGGTAACCTCCTCGTGGTCGCTATAACGTGGTTCGCTCTCGGTGGGGTGCGTGGATGCCGCGGAGAATAGCGTGAAGCCTCCATGCGCTACGTCTCACAGTTCCTCATGTCAGCTTACTGGTCAGGTGATTGACGCAGAAGTCACACCATCCCATATGTGAATGACTTTCTCATGCAGAACACAAACAAAGACATGGAGTCACTTCAGAAGACATGGATTAAATCACTGGAGTCATATGTTGCCTTTATGTGCTCTTTGGAGCTTCAAATTATTGGTCACCATTCACTTTCATTGTATGGACCTACGTCGCTGAAATACTCTTCTAAAAATCTTTGCTTGTGTTCTGCACAGGAAACGAGTATATGAGAGAATTAAACATTTTTAAGTGAACTTCCTCTAAGCATCTCAATGCATTTCTCATTTGCATCTCTCCACAGGCTGCAGTGGGATTCAGTAGAAGTCTCGGTCATGTACTCTGAGTGGCGGTCTTTACACCTGGTGGTCCAGAACGATCAGGGTCACTTGAGCGTGCTGCACAGTTACCCCGCAGGCGTGGGTCGTGATGTGGCTAACGCGGTGGTGCGCCCCCTGGGGAACAGCCTCGTAGGCGGGCCGTCTGAGTGCCTCCTCAAGACTGACAAGGAGGTGAGAGGAGTGCGTGTGCTGCCAGCAGTATAAACAATCCGAAAAAATGATTAGAGTTGGGAACATTGTCGGAGCAAAAGGAAGCAAGTTTTCTTTCAGGATAATCTCTCTCTCTGTCTATCTATCTGTCCATCCATATCTCATCTCGCTCAGCCACCTGCCTAATATTCTGTAGGTCCCTCTTGTGCCGCCAAAACAGCGCCAACCCGCATCTCAGAACAGCATGGAAACGTCTTGTTGATGAGAGAGGTCAACAGAGAATGGTCAGACAAAGTGTACCGTAGCTCAGTTAACCGCTCTGTACAATTGTGCTGAGAAGAATATCATGTTCTGAGATGTGGGTTGGCGCTGTTTTGGCAGCACTACAGAATAGTGTGTGTGTGTGTCTGCGTGTGCGTGCGTGTCTGCGCGCGTGTCTGCGCGCGTGTGTGTCTGCGCGCGTGTGTGTCTGCGCGCGTGTGTCTGCGTGTGTCTGCGTGTGTGCATGTCTGCGTGTGTGTGTGTGCATGCGTGTCTGCATGTGTGTGTGCATGCGTGTGTGCGTGTCTGCGTGTGTCCGCGTGTGTGTGTGCGTCTGCATGTGTCTGCATGTGTGTGTAATCTCTGTATACACAGTATATTTTTTTTAAACTTTTTTTAGAATTATTTTTAAACTTGATTTTTATCATATTTTAGTTCTTCGTTAAACATTTTCAGTTTTCTCGTTCGGATTCTGTTATGTGTAAAGGTCTAGTTCGTTTCAAGCCCTTATTTCGTTCTGCCTTTTTGTCTTGTTTTTTGTGTATCTGGGTGGGTTTCGTTGCAAGTTAAAACCTTCTCTTCGTTGTGTGTGTTGCTGGCTTCCCCCTAATTCCATTGTGCTTCTGTGTACTGTGATAAGAGCTGAAGGAAATCCTGTCAATTCCCTCTCGGCCTGTGATTTTTCTCCTGACCTCTCTCTGTCTCTGATCCAACTCAATACCGGCTGATAGTGACCTGTTCTAATGTGCTAACAAATTGGAGCTGTTCCATTTTCATTATTTGCAAACGTGCAATCGCAACAATCATACTTGGAACCAGAAAAATATCAAAAATGTCATGCGTGTGTTAGGGCTGGGACGGTTACCGCATTACCGCAATACCGCGGTCACGTGACTCCAACCGCGGGTCTGAGCTTGTCACCGTCGTCACCGCAAAAAAACAAAAACAAAAAAAACATTGGCCTGCACATGTGTGCACGTTGTGTCTAATGATATTAGCCTACATGGATTCAAGGTTTTCTAAAACAAAACTTATCAAAATATGGAGCAAATCCGACCTTTCGCGAGTTGGGGAGCGCAATGTTCCATGACACATAATAACATTCCATTTGTATTAGAGATGCGCGGATGGGCTATTATTATTTAATCCGCAACCGCATCACAAAACTCATCTGTCCGCACCAACGTTTTTTGATAATTTTCAAAACCGCATCCGCGGCGCTGACTGTTTTAAGGTCTGAGCGATGCAAGGCGCTGCTGCCGCGAGGCTAGAAAGCTCTTGGCTGTTCTAGAAAGGAGACTGATCCAATGCAGCAAAGATATTTTAAAGGCTAAAGTCCCTAGTAGGCTATAGCCTATTGGCTATGTTGTATCCCCAGAATATCAGCAGTGAAGTCCGTTTCCGATTGGCGCACAGGGATAAAAATAAATAAATAGTAACGCACATCGGCAAACCTGACTACTAGGCTACTGTAGCCTAAAATTTTATCATTTTGTTTTGAATTTTGTTTAAAATGCATTTTAAGATTTCTATTTATTTCTCATGTCTGTGAGGCAGTAGGCCTAGCCGCCGAAGTTTCGGTTCATTTATGAGAGAGCTCACGCGCAGAAGAGATCGCATCGGCGCTTCCACGTCCTGCTGCTGATTATATGTCTGCTATATTTGCTTCTTATTTATTAATTCCAGGCAATTAGTTAATGAAACAGTGATTAAAATTAAGATACAATTTATACAAAACGAAATTTTAAGTTAAAGAAAGGCTTTCTACAAAACAAAACTTAATAAAGTGGTCAAAATCATGTCTGACCCATCTTCAATGCGAATGTATCTGAGAATAATCTTAAATAAGGAAATCTATACAGTGATTAGTTCATGCCAAATTACTGCTTGATGAAAATTTGACTATTTAAAATTGTGCTCGTTTTTTTTTTCTTCGGATGTAGGTGACAATATTTAAAGTCTGTCTATCAAAAGCGACTTCTGATGTGTGCGCCAAAGTCTGTCGGGGGGGGACTTTTCTGATCCAATCTAATGTATTTAATGCGGTTTACCGCTATACCGGGGTAATATCTTGCTTTTCAACCGCGGTTAGAAAAAATCCATACCGCCCCAGCCCTAGCGTGTGTGCTATAGGTGTGTGATATGTCTTTGGAAAGGTCTTGATTAGTAGAATATAACGAGCAAATTTGTTTCACTGGGAGACCAAACTACAGTGAGTATTCGCGTGTGAAATCCATGTGTATAGTAAACGGATAAACGGATTTGACATCACATTTTGGATTATTACTTCATGAAAAATAAACTTGATATAGTAAGTGACATATCACAACATAGAGCGGATGATGCCGAATCAAACAAGCCCACACTCAACGTAATATGATGTGAAGATCCTGAAATATTCCTCAAAGAGTATCGCAAAAGCTATGGTGGCTAACCGATAATGGCGTCTCTATAGCGACAGTTTCTCTTGGATTGTTTCACGATACTTCACACTTTTGAATGCTACTATCAACACAAGACCAATTCCTGTTATAGATGACTTATTGGAGAACAACACAAGTTTATTTTGATGACCTTCCATAGTTGCTGTCTAAAAGGAACGAGTATTTTTAGTGCTCATTTTCGTGTGTTTATGAAATGTATTAAATTAATACCAGAGTTAAGTTACATTAAGTGCTGTTAATGTTACACGATTGAAATATAATCCATGCAATTAGCAAGAAAGACTTTAACTTTGAATATGCACTCATTGAAGGCAATGATCAGACTTTTAAAACTGGTCGCCACTGTTATTCTTTTGACCGTTTTAGTTTCTGTCTCTTCTCTCTGAAATGTTTATGATGTGTTGTTTGTATGTCTGATGCGGTGATGGTGCTCTGAAGGTGAAGTGGACGATGGAGGTGTTGTGTTATGGACTGACACTCCCGCTGGATGGAGACACGGTTAAGTTGTGTGTGGATGTCTACACTGATTGGATAATGGCCCTGGTGTCTCCCAAAGACTCGATCCCTCAGCCAATCATCAAAGAGCCCAACCTGTACATTCAGACCATCCTCAAACACCTGCACAACCTTTTCCTGCCCAGGTGAGTTTGACCTGAGGTTTTAACTACCCATCATGCCTATTGGTCCGTAGTAGTGTGGTTCTAAAGAAATCAGACTTTCATAGTATGTCTGTCTGTCTGTCCATCTATGCATCTGTCTGTCTGTCTAGCCATGCATCTGTCTGTCCATCCAAATGGCTGTCTATCAATCTGTCAGTTTTGTCTGTTTGTCCATATATGCGTCTGTCCATCTGTCTGACTGTCTGGCTGTCCATGCGTCTGTTCGTCCATGCATCTGTCTGTCCATCTGTCTAGCCATGCATCTGTCTGTCCATCCATATGTCTGTCTCTCTGTTTGTCCATGCATCTGTCCATCCATATGGCTGTCCATATATGCGTCTGCCTGTCCATGCGTCTGTCTCTCTCTCTCTCTGTCTGTCTGTCCATGTGTCTGTCTGTCCATCCATATGGCTGTCTATCAATCTGTCAGTTTTTTTTTTCTGTCTGTCTGTCCATCCGTCTGTCTGTCCTTCTGTCCATGCTTCTGTCTTGTCTGCCTTTCTATCTATCTGTCTGTCCATCCATATGTCTGTCTCTCTGTTTGTCCATGCATCTGTCCATCCATATGGCTGTCCATCAATCTGTCTGTTTTGTCTGTCTGTCCATATATGCGTCTGCCTATCCATGCGTCTGTCTCTCTCTCGCTCTCTCTGTCTGTCTGTCTGTCCATCCATATGGCTGTCTATCAATCTGTCAGTTTTTTTTTTCTGTCTGTCTGTCCATCCGTCTGTCTGTCCTTCTGTCCATGCTACTGTCTTGTCTGCCTTTCTATCTATCTGTCTGTCCATCCGTCTGTCTATCTGTCTGTCTATCGGTCTGTCCGTCCGTCTATCTGTTAGCCTGTCTATGCAACTGGCCATGTGTCTGTCTGTCCTTCTCTCCATGCGTCTGTCTGTCCGTCCATGCAGCTGTCCGTCCATGCATCCATGTGTTTGTCTGTCCATGCATCTGTCTGTCTGACTGCCTTTCTTATCCCATGCATCTGTCCATACGTGTGTCTGTTTTACTGTCTGTCTACCTGTCTGTCTGTCTGTTCATCCATCTAGCTATTTGTCAAACTCTCTGTCTAGTATTTTATCATGAAATGATTATCGTTCCCCTCATGTTGCTTATTTGATTTGTTTTCAAGGAAAAGAGTCTGAGCAGAAATAATATTATTTTTGTATTTTCTCCCAGTGGACATGCAAGTTTTTCCCTGTAATAAGAGTAACGCTTCCTGTATGTGTTTATGTTCACCGTAAGCTTCAGTGAGAAAATGATGTGTGGATATTTGTTTAACTCCAGGCCGGAGCACTTCAGTCTGATGCACTTTAAGCTGTGTCAGCAGGTGTTGTCTGCAGTACAGAAACTGGCGCGTGATTCGTCCGGTATGGCCAGAGAGACGTGGGAGGTGCTGCTCCTCTTCCTGCTCCGCATCAATGACACGCTGCTGGCCCCTCCCACTGTGGGAGGTGCGTATCTATGACGACCACAGGCAAACACGATGTTGCTGTCACTCTAGAATAGAGCTGGCTTTTACACTGACTCTCAAACAAATGAGTGAAGGTGCATGTTTTGCATGTTGTGTGTCACATGTCCATAAACCTCCTGTGCTGCAATCGTGTTTCTTGTTTTAAGGTCCTCATGAATCGGCGTTCCCAACCCATTTTACTTCTGTAATTGCCCACCCCAAATTGTGTGGCAAGATGTATGTTTTTGTGGAATTATAGCTTGACTTGTACTGGGGAGGGAAATGTCGTCATAGTGCATCAAACATTCAGTTTATCTCGTCTACTCTGAACAGGAAGAAATTCACCATCAATTTGCATATGCAAATGACCTCATTTATGTAACTTCCCTACAGTAAAAACCTTGCTCAGGGCTCGTCATTAAGCATTGCCATGTGTAGATTGGTTATTCATTTGTCCGAGTAAAAATGTTAATTGTCTGGAGAGAAAAAAGGAAATTTTTAGCTACATGTTCCATTAACGTCAACGTTTCTGAAAATTACGACGATGCCCAAATTTATAATGTACCTATACAATTAGCTCAATTGTCTGGGACGGAAATGGAAACTGCACTGGGACGGGGAGGAGGCTATTTTGTGTGTGTGTGTGTGTGTGTGTGTGTGTGTGTGTGTGTGTGTGTGTGTGTGTGTGTGTGTGTGTGTGTGTGTGTGTGTGTGCGCATGCTGCATTGTGGGTGTGTTATGGTCTTGTGTGTGTGCGTGCATGCTGCATTGTGGGTGTGTTATGGTTTGGTGTGTGTGTGTGTGTGCGCGTGCATGCTGCATTGTGGGTGTGGGTGCGCATGCGTGTATGCTGCATTTGTGTGTGTGTGTGTGTGCATGCTGCATTGTGGGTGTGTGTGCGCGCATGCTGCATTGTGGGTGGATTATGGTCTCCCCCTTCATTTATATATATATATGTGTGTGTGTGTGTGTGTGTGTGTGTTCTGCATTGTGGCTGATTTACAGATTGTATTTGAAAAATTCAAAAAATAACGCTCTGTTTTTCTGTATTTCCTTCATTTTCCTAAATTCAGCGTGTGCAGTTACCATTTGTTTTGTCTTGTGTAGGTGGCATAGCTGAGAAGCTGGCAGAGAAATTGATCAGTGTGTTGTTTGAGGTTTGGTTTCTGGCCTGCACGCGCTGTTTCCCCACCCCGCCCTACTGGAAGACCGCCCGAGAGATGCTGGCCAACTGGAGACATCACCCTCCGGTGGTGGAGCAGTGGGGTAAAGTGATCGCGGCTCTGACGTCCAGGTACTGACGCATGATGTCCTGCAGAAGCAAAAAGAAACCATGTGGAAACCAACAACACACAACCTGCAATTGGGACGGTTCACCCAAAAATGAACATTCTCTCATCATTTATTCACCCTCATGCCTCATCCCAGATGTGTGTGACTTTATTTATTCTACAGAACACAAATGAAGATTTTTAGAAGAATATTTCAGCTCCGTAGGTCCATACAATGCAAGTGAATGGTGACCAGAACTTTGAAGCTACAAAAAGCACATAAAGGCAGCATAAAAGTAATCCAGTGGTTTAATCCATGTCTTCAGAAGTGATATGATAGGTGTGGGTGAGTCTCCGCTATAAATCTCCACTTTCACTTTCACTTCTTTTTTTCTTTTCTTTTTTTTCTTCAAAGGTGGAGATTTATGGTGGCTTTATTTACTTTTTGGAGTTTCAAAGTTCTGGTCACCATTCACTTGCATTGTATGGACTTATTTTTCAGTTTTCATTTTGGGTGAACTGTCCCTTTAAATCCAACAGCCTGTAAATAAAATGCATTTATTTCATACAATTAATGCAAAGCCATTCTTTCATATTTGAAATGACAAAGTGTGCAAATAAACATAAAAGGCCGTTTTTTTTTTTCTCTCTTCTCCTCACAGGCTGCTGCGCTTCATGTACGGCCCGTCGTTTCCTCCGTTTAAAGTGCCAGAGGAGGACGCCAGCCTCATTCCAGCGGAGATGGACAATGACTGCGTGTCTCAGACGTGGTATCGCTTTCTACACATGCTCAGGTCTGCATCGGAGTGAAGCGTGGAAGCATATTTCACAGCAATTCCATTTTAATCGCACGCGTTAAATTTTCCGTTCAGTAGTTTTGCAGAACATCATGCTTTGATTGACAGCTTCTGTTGTTCACAATGGCTGAGTCTTTCACCCTCTCCTCTTCAGTAACCCGGTGGATCTGAGCAATCCGGTCATAGTGAGCTCCACCCCAAAGTTTCAGGAGCAGTTACTAGGGGGCAACAGCGTTCCTCATGAAGTCATCCAGCACCCCTGCCTCAAACAACTGCCCCAGATCTTCTTTAGAGCCATGAGAGGAGTCAGCTGCCTCGTGGACGCCTTCCTCGGTAAGACTACACACTGGCAAAACAATGCAGCACATTATGGAGACGTTTAGGGGTACATCAGAAGCTCTGACTCTGAACATATTATGATCATTGTTCATCTTGACTGGGCCTGACATGTCCAAACTTTCTTCAGAGGTGTTGTTTCATGTTTTTTAGGAGTCACCGTGTCTAGGAGCATTATTCGAGACAGACTCCCCTCTATAGGTATACTAAACCTGTCCATACCCAATCAGTTAGACTAACCATGAGGCTAACCATCCCATAGGCTAATTCTTCTCCATGGAGGTGTTTGGATGCAATTAAAAAGGCGTAACTCTCACTTGAGAAATAAATTGATGTTCATAATGTATGGCGTGATTGAACGTGTGTGCGTGAGTGTTTGTTTAAGGTGTGATCCCATTTTTTTCCCCCAGGTGTCGCTGTATCTCGGAACAATTTTCGAGACCGCCTCGCATCTCATGGTATTTGTTAACACGTCTGTGACCAATCAAGAGGGAGTTTGGTGTGGATTGTAGATGTTGCGAGGTGTTTATTTTTTTTTTTCGGGAACAAATTTTGGTCAAACCCTTGTTTGTGGATTCAAGTTAATTATCCGTCGTCTTTTGGTTCCCTTGCAAAATGAAATCCTTTGTTGGGAATTAATGTGTGCACGCTTATTGGTTGGCATCCAGTTTGCCTTGATTTCAGCTGTGTTGGAATATGCAATGATGGCTGGCATCAAAATCAGACCAGATTATTACACAGGCATTTATTTAGACGGTAACGGTTTCAACATGTAATTTTGTATTTTCATAATGGATTTTTATAGTTAAAGGAATAGCGTCAAGGATCAGTATTGGGGGGGGGTCTGGGTAGCTCAGCGGTTGTTGACACTGACTATCACCCCTGGAGTCACGAGTTTCGAATGTGCTGAGTGACTCCAGCCGGGTCTCCTTAGCAACCAAATTGGGCCGGTTGCTAGGGAGGGTAGAGTCACATGGGGTAACCTCCTCGTGGTCGCTATAATGTGGTTCTCTCTCTCAATAGAGCATGTGGTGAGTGACTCCAGCCAGGTCTCCTAAGCAACCAAATTGGCCGGTTGCTAGGGAGTGTAGAGTCACGTGGGGTGACCTCCTTGTGGTGGTGATTAGTGGTTCTCTCTCTCAATGGGGCATGTGGTGAGTGACTCCAGCCAGGTCTCCTAAGCAACCAAATTGGCCGGTTGCTAGGGAGGGTAGAGTCACATGGGGTAACCTCCTCGTGGTGGTGATTAGTGGTTCTCTCTCTCAATGGGGCATGTGGTGAGTGACTCCAGCCGGGTCTCCTTAGCAACCAAATTGGCCCGGTTGCTAGGGAGGGTAGAGTCACATGGGGTAACCTCCTTGTGGTCATGATTAGTGGTTCTCGCTCTCAATGGGACGTGTGGTGAGTTGTGCGTGGATCGTGGAGAGTAGCATGAGCCTCCACATGCTGTGAGTCTCAGCGGTATCATGCACAACGAGTCACCTGATAAGATGCGCAGATTGACGGTCTCAGAAGTGGACGCAACGGAGACTCGTCCTCCGCCACCCGGATTGAGGCGAGTAACCGTGCCACCACGAGGATCTAATGAAGTAGTCGGAATTGGGCGTTCCAACATTGGGAGAAAAGGAGATAAAATGACCAAACGAACCAATCAGTATGGCCACAAAGGTTTTAGGCAAATAATGAAATTTGAATGCAGGGGTTGCTGATGTCTTCAGTTATCTCTGGTGAAATGTGCGCCATTTCATTGCATCTCGGGAAACTCGAAACGCTTTGTGAACCGGTTACTCTCGCTTTACAACCCTGAGCTCTGATAACACAAGTCCCCCATAACTCAATACTAGTTTGCTAGATTGGCAACATGCAGAAATGCTTGGCACACGGGATGCTCACCCTTAATCGTATACGGAGGATAAGTGTTTTAATGGAAAGCACAGGAGTTAAACACCTTACCAAGAGTATCAAAGTGTCCGAATGAGGGTTGGTCGACATACTGTTTCTATGAGAACAATATCTAACGTCCTTGAAGTTGGCACCCCCATATAATTAAATAATCACCAAACCTATTCCATTCCTTGGTGCTGATTTGTGCCGCAAAAATGAACGTTTGTGCTGGTTTGGTG
The DNA here is from genome assembly GCF_025860055.1 of Xyrauchen texanus. Taxonomy (NCBI): domain Eukaryota; kingdom Metazoa; phylum Chordata; class Actinopteri; order Cypriniformes; family Catostomidae; genus Xyrauchen; species Xyrauchen texanus. The sequence continues at coordinate 46,066,780 of NC_068288.1, forward strand.
TTTGAGATGTTGAGCGTTCTTTTTGGGGCGGTGTGACGTCACTCTCCACCCCATCTCGCTCAAACCGATCCAAACCTGTGCTGGTCGTTTGTGCCGTTAAATCAAACGTTAACTATTTCCCTTCCTTAGATATAGCAACAAAAAAAATTCGGGACTGGTGACGTCATTCTCCACCCCATGTGGTCTAAATCGCTCAACTGCTGTCATTCATTTGTGCCGTTAAAATGAACAAGTGTATCTGTTTCACAAAACTATAGCACAAACGGCCAGCACAGGTTTTGATCGGTTTGAGCGAGATGGGGTGGAGAGTGACGTCACCGCCCAAAAAAGAACGCTTAACATCTCAAACACCAAACCAGCACAAACTTTCATTTTTGCGGCACAAATCAGCACAAACGAATGGAATAATTTTGGTGATCATTTAATTATATGGTGTGCCAACTTCACGAAGGTCAATATCTACCCCTCCAAAAATGCTATTAGCATGCAGTTAGATTTAAATCTGGTTATAAACGGCAATAAAATGCAAAGAAGTTAGCTTGCAAACTGTGTTGGTACGACATATTCCTGTTTATTTTACTGTAAATGTTCGAGAACTTGTTTTGAGCGTTGCATGCAAATTTAGGGTCAATGTTGCATGCAATCGAATGTGTAACACGGGCTTGTAATGAGAGCGAGACATGTGATTTGAAATCAAAATTATTGTATCCGCTGAATTGTGCATTACTCATCCAATCAGTACTCGCTATGAAGCAAGATGAACATATTTGTTTTATGACAACTACGTCTATTCTACAACTTGATCATTTATGTAGGTTTGCTTTTATGTTCAGAAAAAGTCTTTTTGGGGTTAAAATGGGGATGCTGAGATATTGTCTTGTGATGAAGGTGTTGTACGAGTGAATGTGTCCTGATACGCAGCTACAGGAAATGATTTGATTGATGTGTCGCTTAATCTCGTCTCTTATGTTTTAATTCTTTGGTTTTCTTTCCTCTCTTTACCCATGTCACCCGTCTCACAGGTATATCCCGCCCCCGCTCGGACAGTGCTCCGCCCACCCCTGTTAATAGGCTCAGTATGCCGCCGCCCCCAACCACAACCAACACTACACCCCCTCACAACCGCAGACATCGCCCCACTGCTGTTACCAAGACAACCAGCAAAGCCTCAACGGTATGGTCATAACAAGAAAAAAATAAAAACTTAAATACCCTATTTTCTTTCAAATCAAAACATGCTTATTAAATGTATAAGAGAACACTTTACATTGATGTTCCCTTTATTAAGGGTTTATAAAGGGGTTCATTGATATGTAATAAGCTATTTACAAATGCATTATAAAGCATTTATATGCGGTTATAAAACGGCGACTCGTGCAGTGATCTTTTAACTTATGTGTTATAAATGTGTAATAAACATGAAATGCCCTTATTCATCATTTATGCAACAAAAGAATGGTTGAGTCCCAACTTACTATTGACATAAAGTCCTCTGCAGAAACACTTCAGGTCTTAATGCTCATTCACAGCATATATGAAGCCTGATGAACATTACACCATACAGGAATATCACATTGACATAAGTATTCACACCCTTAACTCAGTACTTAGTTGAAGCACCTTTTGACAGCGATTACAGCTTTGAGACTTTTTGGGTATGATGCAACCAGCTTTGCACATCTGGATTTGGAGACTTTCTGCCATTCGTCTCTGCAGATCCTCTCCAGCTCTGTCAGGTTGGATGGGGACCGTTGGTAGACAGCCATTTTCAGGTCTCTCCAGAGATGTTCGATTGGGTTCAAGTCCGGGCTCTGGCTGGGACACTCAAGGACATTCACAGAGTTGTCCCGTAGCCACACTTGTGTTGTCTTGGCTGTGTGCTTTGGGTCGTTGTCCTGTTGGAAGGTGAACCTGCGGCCCAGTCTGAGGTCATGAGTGCTCTGGACCAGGTGTTCATTAAGGATATCTCTATATTTTGCTGCGTTCAGCTTTCCTTCAACCCTGACCAGTCCCCAGTCCCTCCTGCTGAAAAACACCCCCACAGCATGATGCGACCACCACCATGCTGCACCGTTGGGATGATATTGTGCAGGTGATGAGCGGTGCATGGTTTCCTCCAGACATGACGCTTGGAACTGAGGACAAACAGTTCAATCTGTGTTTCATCAGACTATTGAATCTTGTTTCTCACAGTCTGAGAGTCCTGTAGGTGCTTTCATGTGTCTTGCACTGAGGAGAGGCGTCCGTCTGGCCACTCGGCCATAAAGCCCAAATCGGTGGAGTGTTGCAGTGATGGTCGTCCTTCTGCAAGTTTCTCCCATCTCCACACATGATCTCTGGAGTTCAACCAGAGTGACCATCGGGTTCTTGGTCACCTCTCTTACCAAGGCCATTCTCCTCCGATTGCTCAGTTTGGCCGGGCGGCTCGCTCTAGGAAGAGTCCTGGTTGTTCCAAACTTCCATTTATGACTTACGGAGGCCACTGTGCTCTTGGGGACCTTCAGTGGAACCGAAATGTTTTGTAGCCTTTCCCAGACCCGTGCCTCGACACAATCCTGTCTCTGAGCTCTGCAGGCAGTTCCTTTGACCTCATGGGTTGGTTTTTGCTCTGATATGCATTTACAGCTGTAAGGCCGGACTATACAGGTGGACTCCAATCAGAGTGTAGAAACATCTCAAAGATGATCCAGAGAAATGGGATGCACCTGAGACCCCCCCATGGCAAACAGCATTTATAAGACAATATAAAAAGTGGCTTTGTAAGTCAATACTGCATATTATTTAACATAAGCCTGTCATTCGCCAACAGTCCATTTTCAATTGAATTCGTCAATCTGTCGATTTATTCGATTAGACAATAGTTTTATTTTAAGGACTTTTCTTTGGACTTAATCTGACGCAATGTACACGTGCATCAGACACACTTTTGGAGCATCTCACTTTGGTTGTGTTGCGTCATAAACACCATTTTAAGTTACACAGCTCTCCGGAATACTTGATTCTAATTGGTCAATGGCGCCATCTTGGTTGTTTCTCTGTAAACAACCGCACCTCCACGTATCGGACCACTCATCTCGAGTCATCTTTACTACTACTCAGATCGCTGAGCGATCTCTACAATTAAGCTAATAAAGTCATTTTAACTGTGCATTTATTTATTTGGCAAGTTGTCGTGTAATAAGATGCAAAATAACCTGTCAGGCATTCATTAATTACAAAATAAACACCATCAGAACTCCAACGCAAACGAACTCAACAAAGTGGATTTCAGCTAAAGTAAATGGTCATATGTTACTAATGTTGCGTAAGTGTTATTAAGCAGTTATAACATACCAGGTAATATGGCATTCTATTTTGAATGTATTGCATGACAGTTGTCCTATTTATACATGTTGTTATAATCGCATATAATTGATTTATAATGCATTTGTTGAACCATTGTATTTTTTTATGTTATCAAATCACATTCTACATTTTTTTTTTTTTTTCATTAGTGAATATTTAAGCAAGTTACGGGATATGGAATTTAATTGGATGACTAACGGAAGTTTAATGGGTTGGTCATTTCATGTTGGCATTTGTTTTTCTTTTTTGGTTTCAAAATGGCAATGAAACATTTTACCAACATTTTGTTCTCCGCTCCTCAGACCGGTCAGACCAAAGTGTCGCACCAGCCATCCTCCACCTCCCCTCTCTCCAGCCCAAACCAGACGAGCTCCGAGCCCCGACCGCTTCCCGCCCCGACACGGCCAAAGGTCAACAGCGTGCTCAATCTGTTCGGCCAATGGCTATTTGATGCTGCGCTGGTCCACTGTAAACTCCACTCCGGCCTGAGCCGAGACAGCAGTATGACGGGTAAGAGCCGGCCCGGGTGTGTTCCAATCCATCACCCTTATTCTTTTGTATTTTGTATTTTCATTTCTCTACATATTCTACCTGTAAAGGGTGTTTTATTTGATTTTTATTCCATAAAATACTCCTACCTGCAAGATTGTACCACATACAGTGGTATTATAGGGGCAAAGTAAAGCCATATACCATTTTTAGGTATTTTTGTTAAATGCTTACTTTATTTCTTCAACATACTGCCACATTTTTGTGATCCTAGAGTCTTTATAGCATTGGCGTAAATGTCAAATACATTAGTCAGCTATTCGTTAACATTTATTAATAAAGATGATTCTTGTTACAATAGTCACATGACTAGTAGTAGTACAATTCTGACACTTAAATATCATATTTAATCTCCAGCTATGACCGCTATCTAAAATTAAGACAGACTTGCGTTTAACTTAAAGGTGCTGTAAGCGATTTGAGCTGTTCCGGAACTTCCACAAACTGTGGTGTTGGATTAGCCACGCCCCCCCCTTTCCAAAACCCTGCACTCCAAATATACAGAGTGAGCTTTATTTAGGCCGATATCAAGCAGAGGTGCTTGGCAAAAAAAGGGCATGAAACGGCGCCCTCTAATGGCCACTTTTATGAGCAACATGGCATAAAAATGGCTTTAAGCCTCAATAATTCGCTGCGACTACAATACTATGATTGACAGGCAGAAAGCGTCAGAGACAGTGGCCCGCAGAGTCTAGAGGCCAGAGATCTCAGGACAATTATTGAATTAATATTTTTCAGCAAGTAGGACTTTTATTTTGCATACCTTACCATGAAAAAACACGTTCAGCACCTTTAGCGTGTTGATACGCAATCGTCCGCGTAGTGACGTCACTCTGCTTACATTTAATATATAATTTACCGTCTATAAATTTAATTAATGTTAACATTATACATCTATCAAAGGTCAAAGGGTTCAACATTGATAGCCGATCTCTGTTTCACGTTAGCAATCCTCCAGAAATAGCAATTGAGTTATTTGTGCAGGAGTAAAAATGAAAACATGCAATATCAAAACGGGACTTTTATTATGAAAACATGCGATATCAAAACGGGACTTTTATTATGAAAACATGCGATATCAAAACGGGACTTTTATTATGAAAACATGCGATATCAAAACGGGACTTTTATTATGAAAACATGCGATATCAAAACGGGACTTTTATTATGAAAACACGATCGCCAGATGAATCCAGTTCAACACACTCGGGTCAATCGTCCATGTCAAGCATTCATTAAAAACATCCAATAACACTTTTCGTCCATAAAAGTGATAAATGTGAGAAATATTGATATATTCTCCATTGTTTACATCATCATCGTTCTTCAAACTGCAATCTGAGCAGCATTCATGTTGTAAAACTGTTTATGATCTGATATATTAGAGTCTCATAAACAAAACCAGCCGTCTCCAAAGTCTATTTATAAAAATGTGGTGTAGTTTTATTCATAATAGTCGAGCAGTGCCGTCAGATTTAGTGTCGTCTTGAGAGGCGGAGCTTAATTTTACTCTGAACACTTCCAGAGATTAAACAGAGATTAAAGCTGCAGGAACTCATTTATTATTCGATCATCTTCAGATTTGAAGCGTAACTTCTTTAGACTCGTGACTTTGAGAACATTGTATTTCTGGGTTGTTTTGACACTTTTATTATTGTTATTTTAGATTATAAAAACATGTTCAGCACAAAATATTTCCATTAATATAAACTTCAGCGTCTCTAACTTTAATAAATAACAACAGATATTAATTCTTCAAACATATAATAAAGGCCAAAGTGTCTCTTTCAAAAGATGCTACAACTGTGTCCAAACTCCAAAGGGTCCCGTAAATACAACCATTTCAGTTCAGGTCATTATCATGGTTTGTGCTCAAAAAGGGGGCGTTCAACAACGGTTAGATGAACGCTATCATATGATTCACAACTGTTCGTTATGTGTGTGGGGGGGAAATGCCTTTTTTATTTAATGATTGAAGCCAATTATATACTTATACTCATATAAGTTTGAGAATAAACCACTGTATTCGATTTTTAAGGGACTTCATTAAAGTCAAAGTACGTGGAAATGTCCAGGAGCCGTTTTACATCATTATGAATTAAGACCGTTTGTCCATTTATTTAACTTATTTTCTTTTTGTTCCATTTTCATTATTTGCATGATGGGAACCCAGTATCATCTAAAACCCCGAAACTGAACAAAAGCAAATCATTTTGAACTTCTGAATAGTTTCATGAACTCTACTACTGCTGTGATGCTTTTGATTTATTTCCATTTTATCTCTGTTATCTTGCAGCGACATTTTTCCAAATTCTCCTTTCTTATAAATCTTGTAAGTAGGAACGCAAGCTTTTCCAGTTGCAGTTATTTTGTTCATTTCATCGTTTATTTTTAGTTTTGGTTTGGTTTGACACCATCACCTGTTCATTGTTTTCTTGGGGCAAGAGACTCGCGCATACACTGCTCGAGTCAGGGGTCCGGGAGTGTTTGGATTGCTGCCCAAATCTCATCGTCTCAACTGCAACAAACATTGGGTGTCATCATACGTTGCGGGACATTGGCCCACAGTTTAACCAGTACACGTGGCCGTCAACACCTGAGAATGTTTGTTGCGTTGATCCTTCTCCTTGGTTTAATTACCCGTCATCATTAAAACTAGTTCCTGCCCATATCATCTCCTGAAGGACCTCTACTAACAATCTTCTCCAAAGAAACACACCAACCAATGTTATTTTGAGTTCTTGACCAATGCTTATTTGAAAGCTTATTTTTGTTTGCGTTGGCGTTTGATTAATTTGTTTATTTTATGTTTTGTATGGATATTTCTGCATGTCGTGGTTGTTGGTGCAACTTGTTTCAGCCATATTGTGCCTTATCGTCTTAATTTAGGATGCTGGACAATACAAATTGGCCTTTTAACAGCGTTTGTCTGAAATGAAACTCTAATGACAGTGATAACGGGGATGCTGACCAGGAGATGCGGTCTGCTCTGTTTAGTCTCTAATTGCTTATGGACTAACATGATTGACCATTATTGCGGTACAATGCAATTTTGTGTGTTCAAACCAGACATTAAGTCATTGGTGTAGCAACGGTTTCATTAGATTCAATGTTGCTCCCTTCTGCAGATTCAACAATATAGGCTAGTTTATTTGTAATTAGAATATTGGGCAGAAATGGCGATTTATTACTGGTCGACCCTTATGGGTTTTTCAATGACCAAGTGATTTATTTGCTCAAAATATTGCCAAAATTAAAGAGAATCTAGAATTTGTTACTGACATGATATCAACCGATATATCGGTCCGTCACAAGCAATGACAGAATGTCATTAAATATAGTTGTAGTAAAAAATATGCAATGTCATTCTGTCATTGCTAGTGATAGGCCGATATATCGGCTGATATTTGGCCGTTTTTACATGTTTGAGATCAGCAGATAATCATGTCTGGAATATATATATATATATATATATATAGAAAGAATGCGTCTTTGTCAATACAACTATATTTGATGTCATTCGGTCATTGATTGTTATTGACCGACATATCGGCGATTTTTTTGAAATTTCTAATATAAGTAGATGATAATAATGTAAGGATTTATTTTTTAGAAGAATGCATCTTTTTCACTACAACTACATTTAAAAGTCATTCCATGTCATTGCTATTAGCATACCGATATATCGGCCGATATTTGGCGATTTTTACATCAGAATTACATTAAATATATTTGTAGTGGAAATATATGCATTCTTTAAAAAAAATAGAATAATAATTTCTTACATGATGATCTACATATTTCAGAAATTTCAAAATGGCCAAATATTGGCCGATATATCGGTCAGTCACTAGCAGACCTGGAATGACTTCAAATTTAGTTGTAGTGACCGATGCTTTCTTTCTAAACTTTTTGTTCCTTACATGATTATCTGCTGATGTAAAAATGGCCAAATATCGGCCGATATATCGGCCTATCACTAGCAATAACAGAATGACATTGCATATTTTTTCACTACAACTATATTTAATGACATTGCGAATGTTAGGCCAATTTATTGGCCGATATGTGGTCATTTTTACATTTCTGAGATCAGCAGATAATTGTGTAAGAATTTTTTTTTAGAAAGAAAGCATCTGTCACTACAACTACATCTAAAGTCATTCCAGGTCATTGCTAGTAACAGACCGATATATCGGCCGATTTTTTTGCCGATTTTTACATGTCTGAGATCAGCAGATAATCATGTCTGAAAAATATATATATTTAGAAAGAATATAGTTGTAGTGACAAAGATGCATGCTTTCTAAATAAACATTTTTTTCAGACATGATTATCTGCTGATCTCAGACATGTAAAAATCGCCAAAAATCGGCCGATATATCAGTCAGTCACTAGCAATATATCGGCCTATCACTAGCAATGACATGGAATGATTTAAATTTAGTTGTAGTGAAAAACGCTAATATCAGCCGATATATCGGTCAATCACAAGCAATTACAGAATGACATTAAATATAGTTGTAGTGAAAAATATGCAATGTCATTCTGTCATTGCTAGTGATTGACCGATATATCGGCTGATATTTGGCCATTTTGAAATTTCTGATACAAGTAGATCATCATGTAAGAAATTATTATTATATTTTTTTTAAAGAATGCATATTTTTCACTACAACTATATTTAATGTAATTATGTCATTGCTAGTGTTTGGCCGATATGTGGTCATTTTTACATTTCAGAGATCAGCTGATGATCAAGTCTGAAAAATTCTATATTTAGAAAGAATGCATCTGTCACTACAACTATATTTAATGTCATTCGGTCATTGCTTTTGATTGACCGATATATCGGCGATTTTGAAATTTCTAATATAAGTAGATGATAATAATGTAAGAATGTTTCTTTTAAAAGAATGCATCTTTTTCACTACAACTAAATTTAAGTCATTCCATGTCATTGCTAGTGACTGACCGATATATCGGCCGATATTTGCCGATTTTTACATGTCTGAGATCGGCAGATAATCATGTCTGAAAAAATATATATATTTAGAAAGAATGCATCTTTGTCACTACAACTATATTTATTCTTTCTAAATATATATATATTTTTCAGACATGATTATCTGCTGATCTCAGACATGTAAAAACGTCCAAATATCGGCCGATATAGCGGTCTGTTACTAGCAATGACCTGGAATGACTTTAAATATAGTTGTAGTGACAGATGCTTTCTTTAAAAACTTTTTTCTCTCTCACGATTATCTGCTGATGTCAGTATCGTCATAATGGGCAAATATCGTCCGATGTATCGGTCTATCATTAGTGATGACCAGGAATGTCGTCTTGACATAATCATGACAAAGGTGAATTCTTTCAAAACAACGTTATTTGAATAAAATTTCAAACAAATGTAAGATTTAGCACACAATAAATAGCATTATGATATTTGTTGATCCTAAATGGTTCACCACTTTTATATCTGCACATCTCTTTGTCGGCAATCCCTGTTATGGCCTCCTGCATTATGGAAGTGTTACTTAGCCTTTGCGTTTGCATCTCTCTCTCTCTCTCTCTCTCTCTCTCTCTCTCTCTCTCTCTCTCTCTCTCTCAGCCCTGGCGACTCAAGCTGGAGTTGAACTGAGACGTAAAGGATCTCAGATGTCCACAGACACTATGGTGTCCAACCCCATGTTTGACGCTAACGAGTTTCCTGATAATTACGAGTCTGGTCGAGCTGAAGCTTGTGGAACGCTCTGCAGGATCTTCTGCAGTAAGAAGACTGGAGAGGAGATACTTCCTGTCTACCTGTCCAGGTGAACCCTGAAAAACTAAAACGAAGCAATGAAAGATGGAGCAAGTGGGAAAATAATCATTATTTTTACTAATTCGTTTAAGTGCCGTTAGTGGAACAGAAATTACACTCAGAAATTCCACTTTTTTATATATAGTAAAACATGCTAAAAACGTGCTAGCATCATGCTAACACATGAAAAATTCTATGACCATTATTTTAGTGCTTAGCAACAAGTTAGAAAATGCTATTTGACGAGTTTTGCCACGGCAAGCACCACTCACATTTTCTTCATATCCCATATGTCCCTTGTGTGTCATTTCAGCGCTTGTGTGCGTAATAAATCACATTTATTGATTTATTTAGAGTCTGCAAATATCTGTTGTTGTTCTCTGGTTCTGTCAGGTTCTACATGGTTCTGATTCAGGGTCTTCAGATATCAGACTACATCTGCAGGCCGGTTCTAGCCAGTATCATCCTGAACTCCTCGGCTCTGTTCTGCTCCGATCTCAAAGGGATTAATGTTGTGGTTCCATACTTCATATCTGCACTGGAGACGATACTTCCTGACCGGTGAGCAAGGCTTCTGATGTCTGAGAAACACTACAATATATATATATATATATTAGTTCTTGTGTTAGCAGCATTCAATTTAAAAAAATATTCTGTATAGAAAATATGCAACACTGTTACCACATGATCTTTCACCAAAACAGAACATTCCATGAAATTGTGATACACAGGAAGTGACATCATATGGATTGTATTGGTATTGCAGGAAGACAAGTTGGCTTATGCTAGCAGCATTTTCTAAATTTGACACAATTTGAAGCATTGACTGCATTCGTCATGCTCAACTGTTCGACCCTGTTACTGAAGTAAATGAATAAAACATCCAGCAAATAGTTGTTTTATTTATTTTATTGAACAACACTTGCTACCAAACAAACCAGCCCTTTCTAAATGACTTAGGCAAAATTTGGAACCCTGTAACTTGCAACCCATTCTGCTTTGTTTTTAATGTTTTTATTTATTTTATTAGAACCTTTTGAAAATAGCATTTGTTTTTTTAAATTCTGCCTAATTTGGAAGTCCTCGTGGCGGCGTAGTCACTTGCCTCAATCCGGGTAGCAGAGGACGAGTCTCAGTATTTTTTTTCATTTAATGCTTTTTTCGTTTGGCAATTAATTTTTAATTTAATGCTTTTTTCGTTTGGTAATTAATTTTTTTGTTTAATGCTTTTTTCGTTTGGTAATTTATTTATTTTTAATTTAATGCTTTTTTCGTTTGGTAATTTATTTATTTTTAATTTAATGCTTTTCGTTTGGTAATTTATTTTTTGTTTTTTGCTTTTTTCGTTTCGTAATTTTTTTAATTTAATGCTTTTTTCGTTTGGCAATTAATTTTATTTAATGCAAGAGATTTTGCCGGCATTTTTTTGGGGCTGTAAGCGTTCCCAAAAAAAAAAACCACTGATAACTTTCTGCTTGTATTGTGTATTTATTTTTTATTTAAAACATCTTTGTATTAAGGGCTAATTCTGTGACTGCCGTCTATTGCCTCCGTGTCTGAGACCGTCAATCCGCGCATCTTATCACGTGGCTTGTTGAGCGCGTTACCGCGGAGACGTCTCCGCGGCATCCACGCAAAACTTGTGGCGCGCCCCGCCGAGATCGAACCACATTATAGCAACCACGAGGAGGTTACCCCATGTGACTCTACCCTCCTTAGCAACGGGGCCAATTTGGTTGCTAAGGAGACCTGGATTCGAACTCAGGACTCCAGGAGTGATGGTCAGCGTCTATGAGCTACCCAGGCCCCCTGCACCTAGCGTTTTTAATGCTTTTTCATCTGGTCATTTTGTGCCAACAGAGAACTGTCCAAGTTTAAGTCGTATGTGAACCCCACCGAATTGAGAAGAGCTTCTATCCACATCCTGTTGTCAATGCTTCCTCTGCCTCATCACTACGGAAACATCAAATCGGAGGTAAAAGGCTCCAGCTCTTGGTTCATTATCCAGTCATTATTTTGGGCTGTAATCTCATTTACAGGGATAAAAGTACTAATCAAATCTGCTGTGGTTTCCTAATTTCATTTGAAGGTGCTTTTGGAAGGGAAATTCAGCAATGATGAAAACTCGCTTCACGACAAGGCGGTCACCTTCCTTTCTCTGAAGCTGCGTTTGGTCAATATTTTGATTGGTGCCTTGCAAACAGAGACAGACTCGATCAATACACAAATGATTCTCGGTAGGGTTACCTGATCTTGAATCGGTTTGATTTGTGCACGTTTTTGGTTTGGAAGGTTTTATACTGTGAATAACTGTGTGTGTGTGTGTGTGTGTGTGTGTGTGTGTGTGTGTGTGTGTGTGTGTGTGTGTGTGTGTCTTTAAACAGCTGCAATGCTGAATATCGTGCAGGATTCTGCTTTGATGGAGTCTGTTGGTGCTCAAGCTGAAGTGGTACAAATTGAGCTTTTTTCTTCTCTCTTTATCTCATCTGTGAATGAATGAGAGGTTAAACTGGATTTCCTGAATGAAATACTGGTGATTGAAGTGCAACATGTAATAAAGACCAGTTGATTGATTGATGGGTTGATTGATTAATACTTTATTGTCCACAATTGTGGAAATTTGTCTTTGGCTTCCCAGACAAACAGAAAAAACATCATTAAAAAGACGGGATTACATTCGTTCATTTTGCATCTTAATTGCAGTGAGAATAATCACCGTTCAATATGCAAAATTGCTTTAGATATAAAAGCAATATTTATATTGCTATAGATATATATAGGTCTGAAAATATATATTTTTCGTTTGGTAATTAAATTTTTTTAATTGAATTTAATGTTTAATGTTTATTTTAATTTAATGTTTTTTTTGTTTGGTAATTTATTTATTTTTAATTTAATGCTTTTTTCGTTTGGTAATTTATTTATTTTTAATTTAATGCTTTTTTCATTTGGTAATTTGTTTATTTTTTATTTAATGCTTTTTTCATTTGGTAATTTGTTTATTTTTTATTTAATGCTTTTTTCATTTGGTAATTTGTTTATTTTTTATTTAATGCTTTTTTCATTTGGTATTTTTTTTTTTATTTTTTATTTAATGCTTTTTTCGTTTGGTAATTTTTTTTTATTTTTATTTAATGCCTTTTTCGTTTGGTAATTTTTTTTTATTTAATGCCTTTTTCGTTTGGTAATTTTTTTTTTATTTTTATTTAATGCCTTTTTCGTTTGGTAATTTATTTATTTTAATATAATGCTTTTTTCGTTTGGTAATTAATTTATTTTTAATTTAATGCTTTTTTCGTTTGGTAATTTATTTATTTTTAATTTAATGCTTTTTTCATTTGGTAATTTGTTTATTTTTTATTTAATGCTTTTTTCATTTGGTAATTTGTTTATTTTTTATTTAATGCTTTTTTCATTTGGTAATTTGTTTATTTTTTATTTAATGCTTTTTTCATTTGGTAATTTTTTTTTATTTTTATTTAATGCCTTTTTCGTTTGGTAATTTTTTTTTATTTTTTATTTAATGCCTTTTTCGTTTGGTAATTTTTTTTTATTTTTATTTAATGCCTTTTTCGTTTGGTAATTTTTTTTTATTTTTATTTAATGCCTTTTTCGTTTGGTAATTTATTTATTTTTTATTTAATGCTTTTTTCATTTGGTAATTTTTTTTTATTTTCTATTTAATGCCTTTTTCGTTTGGTAATTTTTTTTTATTTTTATTTAATGCCTTTTTCGTTTGGTAATTTATTTATTTTTTATTTAATGCTTTTTTCATTTGGTAATTTTTTTTTTTTTTTTATTTAATGCCTTTTTCGTTTGGTAATTTTTTTTTATTTTTATTTAATGCCTTTTTCGTTTGGTAATTTTTTTTTATTTTTATTTAATGCCTTTTTCGTTTGGTAATTTATTTATTTTTTATTTAATGCTTTTTTCATTTGGTAATTTATTTATTTTTTATTTAATGCTTTTTTCATTTTGTAATTTGTTTATTTTTAATTTAATGCTTTTTTCGTTTGGTAATTTATTTATTTTTAATTTAATGCTTTTTTTGTTTGGTAATTTATTTATTTCATTTAATGCTTTTTTTGTTTGGTACATTTTTTTTTATTTAATGCTTTTTTCATTTGGTAATTTATTTAGTTTAATACAAAGGATTTTTTTGGGCTGTAAGTGTTCCAAAAAAAAAAAGCACTGATAATTTTCTGCTAGTATTGTGTATTTATTTTTAATTTAAAACATCTTTGTGCACAGAAATGATGTTTTTTGTGTTGAGGGCTAATTCCGTGACTGCCGTCTATTATTTTGAATGTTGTGGAAAAACAAAACCGTGGCCATTCGTTTGTTCGATGTGCTGGAGATATTTGTGTTGCAGATCGGCTCAATATGCCGTAAAGATCAATCCATAATCGCGTACAATAAATTGGCTTTCAATACTGTCGTCATGGTAACACAGGCTAACGATTGGTGCAAACTCTGTCATGTGACACTACATTTTTGCGTTAATGCCAATTTTATCGACAGTGTTTCCAAACCAGTTTTTCGCGACATTTAATGTATCGACATCGAGTTTATGCGCTTGAGTTTAACGGAAAAATATTATATCGACATTTGTGACATTTTAGCGCTAATGTGCGAATCCATCAGCTTTATTTTTGATGCTTTAAAAATGTTTTCAAAAGATAATCCTTGGATGCAAACGTAGTTACTAATGCGCAAATTAATTGATAAAACAGAAGTGATGCGTTTGTATGGTTTCTGTGTTGACGTGTTTTCTTGGCATTGTTGTGTGTAGGTGAGTGTGGATGGTCATCCGCTGGCTAAAAGTCACAGTCGCAATAACAGTGGCATCAGCAATGCCAGCGCCGGCAGCTCAGAGGCCACGACGCCAGACAGCGAGCGACCCGCCCAGGCCCTGCTGAGAGACTACGGTAAGCAGAGCCAAACTGTATCGACCGCCAATGAGACCACTATAAATGAACCAATCTACAACCCCAATTTATCCTCATTGTTTGTGAACGCACCATTAGGGTGTGAACTCAGGAGCTCAGGTTAGCAGTCATCTGCCAGCGTGTTCACAACTGGGAGCGTAGACATTTCAAAATAAGAGTCCCTTATATATTTCAGGGTTCTTTATAATGAAATGTCCCAACAATTATTCTCTACGTCTTGATCTGTTCTAAAGTCTTCTGAAGCCATTCGTTAGCTTTGCATGAGAACACAAAAAGCTGAAATATAAGTTGTTATTCACTGATAATCTTCTCTTCTGTAAAAGTGAGATGTTATCAGAATCTTAATTTCAGTGAACTACAGCCACGTTTTCGTGTCTAGTTTTAACACTTATTAAAGTCTACCAAATCATGTATCTCAGGAATGTTTGTATCGCATGTTTGTAGAAGTCGCATGTGTCCATCAAATGTTGCGACGCTGCGTTTAAAACGCCTTCCTACAAATACACATGCAGCGGATGTTTATGTACCACAGGCCGTTGAGCCGCGGAGTTCATGTGGAACGGCTTTATCCAGTTTTGTTCTAAAGTGAATGCTTTTTTTCTTTATCAAACATGGCTGATGCAGCTTGTTGTTTTGATTGTTTTGCCAGAATAGATCACCATCATTGTCTTTAACTAGTGTTGTGACATTGCTTTATATTTCCGT
The DNA here is from genome assembly GCF_025860055.1 of Xyrauchen texanus. Taxonomy (NCBI): domain Eukaryota; kingdom Metazoa; phylum Chordata; class Actinopteri; order Cypriniformes; family Catostomidae; genus Xyrauchen; species Xyrauchen texanus. The sequence continues at coordinate 46,082,137 of NC_068288.1, forward strand.
TTGCTTGTGTGTGTGGTTTGTGTTTTTATTGCGTCACATGGCCACTGACTGCATCTCTGTGCCTGGCTTGCGTTGTGTGTGTGTCACTAACCCGCTGTGTGTGTCGTGCTGTGTGTCATATCCCAGCTCTCCACACAGATACGGCGGTTGGGCTGCTCATCCGAAGCATTCACCTGCTCACACAGAGACTCAACTCGCAGTGGAGACTCGACATGAGCATTTCACTGGCCGCTCTCGAGCTGCTCGCCGGACTCGCCAAGGTACATCCAGAGATATGCATTTAAGGTGTGAGAGATTGTGTGCACGCGAGAGCGTGTGTGTGAGTGCGTGTGTGTGTGTGTGTGTGTGTGAGTGCGTGCGTGAGTGCGTGTGCGTGCGTGAGTGTGTGCGCGTGTGTGAGTGCGTCCGTGTGTGTGAGTGCGTCCGTGTGTGTGAGTGCGTGCGCGTGTGTGTGTGTGTGTGAGTGCGTGTGTGTGTGTGTGTGAGTGCGTGCGAGTGTGTCCGTGTGTGTGAGTGCGTCCGTGTGTGTGAGTGCGTGTGTGAGTGCGTGCGTGTGTGTGAGTGCGTGCGTGTGTGTGAGTGCGTCCGTGTGTGTGAGTGCGTGCGTGAGTGCGTGTGCGTGTGTGTGAGTGCGTCCGTGTGTGTGAGTGCGTGCGTGAGTGCGTGCGCGTGTGTGAGTGCGTGCGTGTGTGTGAGTGCGTGCGCGTGTGTGAGTGCGTGCGCGTGTGTGAGTGCGTGCGTGTGTGAGTGCGTGCGTGTGCGTGCGCTTGTGTGAGTGTGTGCGCGTGTGTGCGTGCGTGCGCGTGCGTGCGCGTGTGTGCGTGCGTGCGCGTGAGTGCGTGCGTGTGTGCGTGTGTGTGTGTGTGTGTGAGAGAGAGTGTGTGTGTGTGTGTGTGTGAGAGTGTGTGTGAGAGTGAGAGCGTGTGTGCATGTGTGAGCGTGCGAGAGTGTGCGTGCACTTCATTTTTTCAATGTTGAATTTATTGTCACGTATTTCAGTGCATCTAATGCTACACAAAAGATATAGGGCCCTATTTTAAGAGCGCTACGCTAGCTCAAGTCTGTGGGCATGGCCATGCACTTTTGGTATTTTTGTGCAAGCATGCACTAATGAGTGCAAGTGGGATTGGCAAAATTGCATGCACACAACATGCTGATGGGCTGGGTCAAGTGCAGTTTAATGCCATCTGCGTCCTATTATATAGCCCATTCCCTCTAGCACCAGCGATATAAATAAAGATGGCGCATTCATTAGAAGTGTAAATGGACTATATGCAATAAACTAGAAGTATAGAAATATGGACTTGTTCTTTTGTGCATTAAGAAAGTTTTCTGAAGCCTTTTCGGCCCGATTGGCACCAACAATCATGCCACGCACCAAATCACTGAGTGCATGTTTTTTTCCCCATTCTGATGGTTGATGTGAACATTGAAGCTCCTGACCTGTATCTGCATGATTGTATGCACTGCACTGCTGCCACACGATTGGCTGATTAGGTAATTGCATGGATGTTTGTTTGTGCCAGACGAGCTGGTTTGGGTATTTCTGGGATTTTCACACACAACAGTCTCTAGAATTTACTCAGAATGGTGCCAAAAACAAAAAAACATCCAGTGAGCGACAGTTCTGTGGACGGAAACACTTGTTGCTGAGAGAGATCAACAGACAAAGTCTACGGTAACTCAGATAACCGCTCTGAAACATGATGTTCTTCTCACTACAATTGTACAGAGATGCAGGTTGGCACTGTTTTGGTGGCACGAGGGGCACCTACACAATGTTAGGCCGGTGGTTTTAATGTTGTGGCTGATCAGTGTATAGGCTAATAAATGATTAGCCTTATAGGTAGACTTGCATTATGTTGATTTAAGTGCTTTTTAAGCATCATTACGCATTTTCATGCATTTATTTTCATTTATATTCTTAACCCTTAAAAGGGCAAAAACATACCTCGAAAAATATTTTTTGGGCTATTTTCCAACACATTAGCTTCCGTATCATACATGTCTGTTTTCTTCCAAATATTGCTTTTATTTCATATTTACAGCTTGCAAAACATCACGAAAATAACATGTTGCCTCTGTCGACTGCCTTCTCCAAACGTGCATCACAACAGTCGGCAGATGATGCATTTACTACCAATATATTTGATTAAGTGCTTTTAAAAGTGCTTTAGGCATACAGAAAGATGGACCGCATTAGGGGGAAGAACACCAACACATAAACGTTTTTTGTTTGTTTGTTTGTTTTCCAGTAGGTTTTGTTTAGAATGAACCAAATTTGCAACAGCAGCCAATCGAAAGCTCATCGTAACTGCTGCAGGGCAGTAAAAATTGCTTTTTTGTTTTATTTAATGATATCATTTTTAATAATATTTAACAACTTTTTTTATTAATTAGTGTTAATAATATTGTAATGCACATTGATACCGAATTAGTTTTATTTATTTATATCACTTTAAATCTATATTGCCCTTGAGAGGTAATTTAAAATGAATGTAATAAATGCAGAAAAATAAAATCATGTGTGTGAATGTGAGAACAGGTTACGGGAAAGCACTGGCAGTGTGAATATTAACAAATTCTCGTGATACATTTGCCGGGACAAACATTTCCAGTAATACCATACACCATACAAAGATGTATGGTGTATAGAATCCTTTATTTTGGTCACACATTATACACACAGTTTTTTGCATATATACAGTGAAATTTATTAGTTTTCACATATCCCAGCTAAGCTGGGGTCAGAGTGCAGGGTCAGCCATGATACAGCGCCCCTGGAGCAGATAGGGTTAAGGGCCTTGCTCTTGGTGGTGCTGGGGCTTGAACCCCCAACCTTCTGGTCAGTAACCCTGAGCCACCACTGTCCCACGTGTATGGTATGTATGATATGTTATGTAGATATGGTATGCATGTAATGTATGTATGGTATATATGCCATGTAATGTGTGGTATGTATGTATGTATGTATGTATGGTATGTATATATGGTATGCATGGTGTGTATGGTATGTAATGTATGTATGGTATGTAGATGTGGTATGTATGTATGGTAAGGTATGTAGATATGGTATGTAATGTATGTATGGTATGTAATGTATGGTATGTAATGTATGGTATGTAATGTATGGTATGGTATGTAATGTATGGTATGTAATGTATGTATGGTATGTAATGTATGTATGGTATGTAATGTATGGTATGTAATGTATGGTATGGTATGTAATGTATGTATGTATGGTATGTAATGTATGCATGGTATGTTTATATGGTATGTAATGTATGTATGGTATGTAGATGTGGTATGTATGTATGGTAAGGTATGTAGATATGGTATGTAATGTATGTATGGTATGTAATGTATGGTATGTAATGTATGGTATGTAATGTATGGTATGTAATGTATGGTATGGTATGTAATGTATGTATGTATGGTATGTAATGTATGGTATGTAATGTATGCATGGTATGTTTATATGGTATGTAATGTATGTATGGTATGTAGATGTGGTATGTATGTATGGTAAGGTATGTAGATATGGTATGTAATGTATGTATGGTATGTAATGTATGGTATGGTATGTAATGTATGTATGTATGGTATGTAATGTATGGTATGTAATGTATGGTATGTAATGTATGTATGGTATGTAATGTATGGTATGTAATGTATGGTATGGTATGTTATGTATGTATGGTATGTAATGTATGGTATGTAATGTATGCATGGTATGTTTATATGGTATGTAATGTATGGTATGTAATGTATGTATGTATGTATGTATGTATGGTATGTAATGTATGCATGGTATGTTTATGTGGTATGTAATGTATGGTATTGTATGTATGGTATGTAATGTATGTATGGTATGTAATGTATGGTATGTATGTATGGATGGTATGTAATGTATCGTATGTAATGTATGTATGGTATGTAATGTATGCATGGTATGTTTATATGGTATGCAATGTATGCATGGTATGTATGGTATGTAATGTATGTAGATATGGTATGTATGGTATGTAATGTATGGTATGTAATGTATGTATGGTATGTAGATATGGTATGTAATGTATGGTATGTAATGTATGTATGTATGGTATGTAATGTATGGTATGTAATGTATGCATGGTATGTTTATATGGTATGTAATGTATGGTATGTAATGTATGTATGTATGTATGTATGTATGTATGGTATGTAATGTATGCATGGTATGTTTATGTGGTATGTAATGTATGGTATTGTATGTATGGTATGTAATGTATGTATGGTATGTAATGTATGGTATGTATGTATGGATGGTATGTAATGTATGTATGTATGGTATGTAATGTATGGTATGTAATGTATGCATGGTATGTTTATATGGTATGTAATGTATGGTATGTAATGTATGTATGTATGTATGTATGTATGTATGGTATGTAATGTATGCATGGTATGTTTATGTGGTATGTAATGTATGGTATTGTATGTATGGTATGTAATGTATGTATGTATGTATGGTATGTAATGTATGGTATGTAATGTATGCATGGTATGTAATGTATGTATGTATGTATGTATGTATGTATGGTATGTAATGTATGCATGGTATGTTTATGTGGTATGTAATGTATGGTATTGTATGTATGGTATGTAATGTATGGTATGTATGTATGGATGGTATGTAATGTATGGTATGTAATGTATGGTATGTAATGTATGTATGTATGTATGTATGTATGTATGGTATGTAATGTATGCATGGTATGTTTATGTGGTATGTAATGTATGGTATTGTATGTATGGTATGTAATGTATGGTATGTAATGTATGGTATGGTATGTAATGTATGTATGTATGGTATGTAATGTATGGTATGTAATGTATGCATGGTATGTTTATATGGTATGTAATGTATGGTATGTAATGTATGTATGTATGTATGTATGGTATGTAATGTATGCATGGTATGTTTATGTGGTATGTAATGTATGGTATTGTATGTATGGTATGTAATGTATGTATGGTATGTAATGTATGGTATGTATGTATGGATGGTATGTAATGTATCGTATGTAATGTATGTATGGTATGTAATGTATGCATGGTATGTTTATATGGTATGCAATGTATGCATGGTATGTATGGTATGTAATGTATGTATGTAGATATGGTATGTATGGTATGTAATGTATGGTATGTAATGTATGTATGGTATGTAGATATGGTATGTAATGTATGTATGGTATGGTATGTAGATATGGTATGTAATGTATGGTATGTAATGTATGTATGGTATGTAATTAATGTATGGTATGTAATGTATGTATGGTATGTAATTAATGTATGGTATGTAATGTATGTAGGTAGGTAAACATAAGGAAATGGTAAATTAACATATTTGTTTCCTTTTTGGCCATACCAATTAATCAGCACTGTACATTTAATGCATCACTGGTTCTATCCTGTCAGGTGAAGGTGAGTGTGGAGTCGTCAGATCGTAAGCGTGCGGTGAGCTCCGTGTGCAGTTATATCGTGTATCAGTGCAGCCGTCCCGCTCCGCTCCACTCCAGAGATCTGCACTCCATGATCGTCGCTGCGTTTCACTGTCTGTGCGTGTGGCTCACAGAACACCCCGACATGCTCAACGAGAAGGTGTGTATTCCTTGTATTGAACCCGGAATATTCCTTTTAATGAAGATTAAAAAATGTCATGTGTGGCTGAGGCCCCCTGGTGGAGAACCACAGCTCTTGTTTGATGACTAACCTCTTCGTGGTGTCTTTAGGATTGTCTGATCGAGGTGTTGGAGATCGTGGAGCTCGGCATCTCGGGCAGCAAGTCCAAAACAGGCGAACAGGAAGTGAAGTATAAAGGTGACAAAGAGCACAACCCGGCGTCGATGAGGGTCAAAGATGCAGCCGAGGCCACGTTGTCATGGTGAAGATTCTTCATAAACATTCATTGATCGCTCTTGTACAGTACGCAGGCCGGTCTTGACTTGGGATGCTTTGTGTTCCAGTATAATGCAGGTGTTGGGGGCGTTCCCGTCTCCCAGTGGCCCCGCCTCCCCCTGCAGCCTGCTGAATGAGGATACACTCATTAAATATTCACGTCTCACCTCCACGTCTCACAGTAACTTTAGATATTTCGTTCTGGATAACTCCGTCATACTCGGCATGTTGGAGCAGCCGCTCGGGAATGAACAGAGTGAGAAAATACACTTGATAATGACAATTCTGTCATCGTTTACTCACCCTCATGTCGTGTATTGCTGTTATCCTTTCTTTGAACTCTATGTGTGTCTCAACAGATCCCTGTCCGTCAGTCACCATGCTAATCAGAGGAATGTCTGGTCGCCATGCGTGGACGATGCAGCTCTTCCATCAGCCCAAAGGAGCCAGAGCCAATCAGAAGGTAAAGCCCAGCCGCACCCATCAATCAGAACACGGGTGTGCTTTCAGAAGCAAATCGAAATCATGAGAACGTGGCTTCTCAAATGATGTTAGATGATGTCACCACCTCCTCATTTGAGGTCGAACATTCCTGACATTTCATTTGCATTTGTTTTACAGCAGATGTTTGTTCCAGAAAGTCGACCCACTCCCAAAAACGATGTGGGAATTCGATATAACGTGAAGCACAGACCGTTCCCGGAGGAAGTGGATAAGATTCCGTTTGTGAAAGCCGACCTGAGCATCCCAGATCTCCACGACATTGTGGATAAAGAGGTATTGCGTTAAAGGAATTCTGTGCTGGAAATGACACTGATGGAAAATTTTCCCAATTGGGAATCCCCAATTTCCAATGTGCTGTTAAGTCCTCGTGGTGGTGTAGTGTTTCGCCTCAATCCGGGTGGCGGAGGACGAAGCTGCCTCCAACGTCTGAGACCGTCAACCCGCGCATCTCATCACGTGACTTGTTGAGCGCGTTGCCACGGAGACATAGCGCGTGTGGAGGCTTCACGCGATTCTCTGCGGCATCCACGCACAACTCTCCACACGCCCCACGAGAGCGAGAACCACCTTATAGCGACCACGAGGAGGTTACCCCATGTGACTCAACCCTCCTTAGCAACCGGGCCATTTTGGTTGCTTAGTAGACTCACAGCATGTGGAGGCTCATGCTACTCTCTACGATCCACACACAACTCACCACACGCCCCATTGAGAGCAAGAACCACTAATCATGACCACGAGGAGGTTACCTCATGTGACTCTACCCTCCCTAGCAACCGGGCCAATTTGGTTGCTAAGGAGACTCACAGCATTTGGAGGCTCATGCTACTCTCTACGATCCACACACAACTCACCACACGCCCCATTGAGAGCAAGAACCACTAATCATGACCACGAGGAGGTTACCTCATGTGACTCTACCCTCCCTAGCAACCGGGCCAATTTGGTTGCTAAGGAGACTCACAGCATTTGGAGGCTCATGCTACTCTCCACGATCCACACACAACTCACCACACGCCCCATTGAGAGCGTGAACCACTAATCACCACCACGAGGAGGTTACCCCATGTGACTCTACCCTCCCTAGCAACCGGGCCAATTTGGTTGCTAAGGAGACCTGGCTGACCTCACTCAGCACACCCTGGATCCGAACTCACGACTCCAGGGATGTAGCTAGCGTCTTTACCGCTGTCCCCCGGAAAATTTTATTTTGTATGTTTTTAAAGGAACGTCCTGTTGAAGAAACAGGACGTTTAATTTTATACTTCTACAGCTAGAATAGTTTCTGACCTTTCCCTGATTAAAGAACACAATGTAATGGCATGTTTGCACACTCGTATGAATCACAGTTGAAGACACTCAATGTATGTTTTTAAGAAACAGTTTGAAGGATAGTCGGTTATCCTCTTATTACATGCTCTGCTTTGACTGAAGGCCATTTTTATCCACGTTTTATTTGTGTGTGTGTGTTTCAGTTGGAGCTGCAGCATGATAAGCTTCGATCAGTGATGGGTAAACAGATAGACTATGAGGTGAAGTTGGAGCAGCAGACTGAGGACTTATGGAGGAATAAACCCTTCCCTGATCCTCTGACTGACTGTAAACCTCCCGCACCCGCCCAAGAGTTCCAGACCGCTCGACTCTTCCTGTCCCACTTTGGCTTCCTGTCACTAGAGGCACTCAAGGTACAGACAGTCAGATATTTCAAAGTCACTTTTAGTGTTAGACACACACACACACACACACACACACACACACACACACACACACACACACACACACAGTTGAAGGCAGAAGTTTACATACACTTAGGTTGAAGTCATTAAAACTAATCTTATCCACTCCACAGATTTCATATTATCAAACTATAGTTTTGGCGAGTCGTTTAGGACGTCTACTTTGTGCATTTTTCCAACAGTTGTTTACAGACCGATTGTGTCACTTTTAATTGACTATAATCACAATTCCAGTCAGTCAGAAGTTTACAAGTTAAATGTGCCTTTAAGCAGCTTGGAAAATTCCAGAAAATGATGTCATGCCTTTAGACGAATAGCCAATTAGCTTCTGATAGGAAGGTGTACCTGTGGATGTATTTTAAGGCCTACCTTCAAACTCAGTGCCTCTTTGCTTGACATCATGGCAAAATCACGAGAAATCACCCAAAACCTCAGAAAAATAATTGAGAGCAATTTCCAAACTCCGGAAAGGTACCACGTTCATCTGTACAAACAATAGTACGCAAGTATAAACACCATGTGACCACACGGCCATCACACCGCTCAGGAAGGAGACTCATTCAGCCTCCTAGAGATGAACGTAGTTTGTGTGAAAAGTGCAAATCAATCCCAGAACAACAGCAAAGGACCTTGTGAAGATGCTGGAGGAAACAGGTGGACGAGTATCTAGATCCACAGCAAAACTAGTCCTATATCGACATAACCTGAAAGGCTGCTCCAAAACCACCATAAAGCCAAATTACAGTTTGCAAGTGCACATGGGGACAAAGATCTTACTTTTTGGAGAAATGTCCTCTGGTCTGAACTGTTTGGCCATAATGACCATTGTTGTGTTTGGACGAAAATGGGTGTGGCTTGCAAGCCGAAGAACACCATCCCAACCGTGAAGCATGGGGGTGCAGCATCATGTTGTGGGGGTGTTTGCTGCAGGAGGAACTGGTGCACTTCACAAAATAGATGACATCATGAGGAAGGAACATTATGTGGATATATTGAAGCAACATCTCAAGACATCAGACAGGAAGTTAAAGCTCGGTCACAAATGGGTCTTCCAAATGGACAATGACCCCAAGCACACCTACAAAGTTGTGGCAACATGGTTTAAGGAGGCCGACAAACCTGACTCTGATTGTGAGAAGCTTGTGGAAGGATACCCAAAACATTTGACCCAAGTTAAACAATTTACTACCAAATACGAGACACTAACAAAGTGTGTGTAAACTTCTGACTTCAACTATATATATATCGTCTAGCTACATTTAAGTGCATTATATCCAGTGGATCACATTTTTTTTTGTTTTTATATGATAAAGATTTAAACGTTTTATGTTGGAGAGACTGAATTGTCATTTATACTGAATTAATTTATCAGTTAAAACCACTCTAATCTGTGAACACATCAGCCAGAATGTTCTCAATAAAAATTGATTTTGTGTGTGTGTGTGTGTGTGTGTGTGTGTGTGTGTGTGTGTATACACTCAGGAGTCTGGTAACAGTAGACTCCCTCCTCACCTCATCGCTCTCGACTCATCTGTGTCGGGCTTTTTTGATGACATTGGCTCTCTGGACCTGTTGCCATCACGACCCTGTGACACCGTCTTCATCTTCTACATGAAAGCAGGACAGAAGAGCAGCCAAGAGGTGAAACTACTTGTCCTTCAGTGAGCGTGCAATCAATGGGATGAATGAAAAGAACAGAATAAAGCTAAACGCCACAAGAGACTACATTAACCTCCTGAGACCCGAGCGTGACCTGTGTGCACCTAATAAACAAGCTTCAAGTGGCTTTGAATAAAATGCACGAGGCATTTGAACTACTTTAATGGTGTTTTTATGGTTCTTTTATGTCATTTTTGGAGCTTGACAGTATCTGAATTGGATCAGGCTTTAAAATCTTCAGTATCGGAGCCGATACCGATCCAGTTATCAGATCAGTGCGTCCCTAGTAGCACCTAATAACAAGCCAGAAGTTGATGTCCACATATGTGGACAGCAAGACAAAGTTGTAAGCTTTTAAGTAATACCAGTTGTTGTTGTTGTTGTTGTTGTTATTATTAGTTATTTATTTTATTGTTTATGTCCCCAGGAGTGTTGGTTATTCATGTTTTGTCATTCAGACATAACAGCTGATTTTCTATAATTTATTCAGATTCAAAGTCATTTCCAGCATCATCCAATCACAGCCAGCCATGTTAAAATAAAATGACACATCATCGTCCCATGTGTGTCAAACATGTTGAGTGATCCAAACATCATCTGCAGCCTGAAACTGAACTTTTGATCTGCATAGAGTTATAGGATGCTCCCTTGCTCCCTATTTAGTGCATGACTTAACCTCCAGTGTGCTGTCTGTCTGCACTGGTCTCAGAACAGTTATAGAGAGCTATAGGATGCTCCCTTGCTCCCTATTTAGTGCATGACTTAACCTCCAGTGTGCTGTCTGTCTGCACTGGTCTCAGAACAGTTATAGAGAGCTATAGGATGCTCCCTTGCTCCCTATTTAGTGCATGACTTAACCTCCAGTGTGCTGTCTGTCTGCACTGGTCTCAGAACAGTTATAGAGAGCTATAGGATGCTCCCTTGCTCCCTATTTAGTGCATGACTTAACCTCCGGTGTCTGTCTGTCTGCACTGGTCTCAGAACAGTTATAGGAGAGCTATAGGATGCTCCCTTGCTCCCGATTTAGTGCATGACTTAACCTCCAGTGTGCTGTCTGTCTGCACTGGTCTCAGAACAGTTATAGGAGAGCTATAGGATGCTCCCTTGCTCCCTATTTAGTGCATGACTTAACCTCCAGTGTGCTGCCTGTCTGCACTGGTCTCAGAACAGTTATAAGAGAGCTATAGGATTCTCCCTTGCTCCCTATTTAGTGCATGACTTAACCTCCGCTGTCTGTCTGTCTGCACTGGTCTCAGAACAGTTATAGGAGAGCTATCGGATGCTCCCTTGCTCCCTATTTAGTGCATGACTTAACCTCCAGTGTGCTGCCTGTCTGCACTGGTCTCAGAACAGTTATAAGAGAGCTATAGGATGCTCCCTTGCTCCCTATTTAGTGCATGACTTAACCTCCAGTGTGCTGTCTGTCTGCACTGGTCTCAGAACAGTTATAGGAGAGCTATAGGATGCTCCCTTGCTCCCTATTTAGTGCATGACTTAACCTCCAGTGTGCTGCCTGTCTGCACTGGTCTCAGAACAGTTATAAGAGAGCTATAGGATGCTCCCTTGCTCCCTATTTAGTGCATGACTTAACCTCCAGTGTGCTGTCTGTCTGCACTGGTCTCAGAACAGTTATAAGAGAGCTATAGGATGCTCCCTATTTAGTGCATGACTTAACCTCCAGTGTGCTGTCTGTCTGCACTGGTCTCAGAACAGTTATAGGAGAGCTATAGGATGCTCCCTATTTAGTGCATGACTTAACCTCCAGTGTGCTGTCTGTCTGCACTGGTCTCAGAACAGTTATAGGAGAGCTATAGGATGATCCCTTGCTAATTTTGATTAGCCTAAATTTAGTGGTTTACGGTTGCCAAACAAATTGATGCGGTAACAGAATTCAATTGGTGTGCGATTGCAATCGCGTGTGTGTGTGTGTGTGTGTGTGTGTGTGTGTGTGTGTGTGTGTATTGTCTATCTTACAACAGCTTCAATTGAATGCGCATGTCTTGTGTCTACCTGTAGATTTTGAGGAACGTGGAGTTTTCGTCAAACGTACAGCCTCATTTCCTGGAGTTGTTGTTGTCTCTGGGCTGGCCGGTGGAGGTCGGGCAGCACCCGGGATGGACAGGAAGTGTGTTCACCAGCTGGACCATCAACACATCTAATGGTTCTGAAACTCCAGGTACTCCACTCTATTGATTTTTAATTTATTTAGAGGATTTTATTCAAGCGAAGGTTCCAGGTAAACACGACTTCTTGTGTACCAAGCCAAAAAAAAACATGAACTACACAAGATTGACTTTGATGCATTATATCAAGTATGTTGTGTCTATTGTGTGTTTGTACAGATGATTGTGCGACTGTGGGTGACACCGGCGGTGGTGGTGTGTTTAACGGAGAGAAGCACGTTCTGTATTACGCTGATGCACTGACGGAAATTGCCTTTGTCGTGCCGTCGCTAACAGACTCATCTGGTATTCCTGTTTTAACTCCGTTTGTGTATTTTTGGATCATGAACATTTGAATTCAAGGTCAAAGCATCTTTTGTTTTACTCACTGCAGAGTGCTGTTAATGATGTATCGATTTTACCATAAGCCTAATGTGTTAAACCCATGTAATGACTTAGTATTGATTTATTTAATATGACAAATTTTCTTCTCTCTTAATGTGTGTGTGTGTGTTTAGCGGAGTCTTCAGAGAACAGTTTTCCGACCGCAGACTCTGACTCTCAGATGGAGTTGTTACCCAGTTTGCTGAAACAGCCCAACCTCACGCTCGAGCTCTTCCCTAATCACTCTGACAGCATGGGACCAACACAACGGGTAAAATCTCTCTCTCTCTCTCGTAGCTAATATAGCACAGTCGCTTTTAGTAAATTCATGGTGTGTCATGTTAACAAATAGAACCTTAGTGTAAAGTGTTGCCAGTTATCCTCCTAAACCTGGAGCGGCCCGAGACTGGACCCTCTAGTGGGCGCTGATCAAGGGACAAAATATATATATTTCTTGTTCTACACAAAAACGGTATGTTTACAATGAATATAGCTGATCTGAACAACTCTAAAATACTGCTTTTAAACTTTTACAACGGTTCCATTTTTTGAATCCCAAAATTAGCGATCGCAATGATCATGTTTTGATCCAGTAAAAAGATCAAAATATCACACAGCCATGTGTAGTGATATGTCTTTGGAAAGGTCTTGATTAGTAGAATATAACGAGCAAATTTGTTTCACTCTGAGACCAAACTACAGTGAGTATTCGCGTGTGAAATCCATGTGTATAGTAAACAGATAAACAGATTAATCATCACATTTTGGTTCATTACAACATGAAAAATAAACGTGATATAGAAAATGTCATATTGCATCTTACAGCAGATGATTCTGAAGCAAACAAGCCCACACTGAACGTAATGTGATGTGTAGATCCTGAAATATTCCTCAAAGAGTGTCTTGACCGCTATGGTGGCTAATCACTGATGGCTCCTATAATGAGTTTCTCTGGGATCGATTCACTGAAACATGATCCACCACGTTGTAGATAGGTTCGATTATACTCACTGGATGTCTAGAGTGTTTGAATCCATATTTGGAAACGGGTAAGTGTTCAACGTGGTCAGCAGAGCCAGAACGCACATACATAGACTGCACACAAGAGGGCGCTCAACGCACATCTTTTTGGAGCGATGGAATAAGATGTCAAAGTGAGCTAAATTTTATCATTAGGCGCTTAGATGATGTAAGACTGTGTGTGTGTGTGTGTGTGTGTGTGTGTGTGTGTGTGTGTGTGTGTGTGTGTGTTTTCAGATGTTATTCTTTTTTTAATGTGCTATAATACATTTGTTTGTGTCAGTCCCCCTCAGTGAAAAGCAGGAAGTTGCCAGCAGGCAGGACGATACCTCCATTAGGACCGTACAGTAAAGTGTTGGTGGTGTGGGTCGAGCGATACGATGACATTGGTAAAATTCACTTTTAATTCACATCTGTGCTTCAACTAATAGAAAACACCAGTTGTCCTGTTAGTTGTAAGCTAATAAATTCCCTTGTGTTCCCCAATTATGGCACATTTCCACGGCAGTTTAGTGCCGCCTCAACGTGGGCGGGATTATAGGCTGATCGTCATAGTTGCGCCGACTCTACTGCAGTGACATCATCTTAAACGCGACACAAAACAATAAACAATAACACGACCGTTAGCTGTTAGCTGCTAGCTCAATGTGCTGCATAAAGCAGTTGTTCATGGTGGTAGAAGTTTCCAGTAGCTGCTCAACTAAATAAAGTGAAGCTTTCAAGCAGAGTATCGAGTTAAAGTAACAAAATGTCCCATCCTCCTTCGTGGACTCCAACAAAGCCGTGACCGAGTCCAGCGCACTCTCCGTCCCATTGCTCGCCGGTTTAGATAGCGTCCATTTGGTCGAACCACTTCCACTTTTCCCTGATGGGTCTGTCGTCACTTAAGTTTATTTAACTTTTCGCTACACTGTTGGTCGGTCCGGTGTTAGCCGTGTGCGGCCAACAGCTGAGACACTTCCTGAGAGACTTTATTGTTTCGTTCGTCGCTAACAAGTGGACCGGCTGCAACTCGTTTATTGACTGCTAATGCCGATTCTCCCCGACCAATCAGTGATCTGCAGGAATTTGACGTCGCATTTAGTATCAGCTCTGCTCTATTGGAACCTCGCCCGAGGTGGTACTAAAAAAGGTACCAGGTATCCGGTACTATCCACAGCGGAAACCCCCAAAAAGCGATTCTTGTCATTCCGTGCAGTGGAAAAGCCCCATTATTGCTGCCTTATAAATTCCATTGTGTTCTTATTGAATTTGTGCTTGTTAATGCAGTTAATGCTACCTACGGAAATTTTATCGAATTCAATTTAAGTTTCAAGTGTGGTGGCGCGGTTACTGACCTCAATCCGGGTGGCGGAGTACGAGTCTCAGTTGCGTTCGCTTCTAAAATCGTCAATCCGCGCATCTTATCACGTGACTCGTTGTGCATGACACCGTGGAGACTCGTGCCTGTGTGACGCGCATTTCGTCAGGCTCTCGGGAACGTTCTCGCCTGAACAAAACCGTGTGATTTAATGCAAAATACCATAAAACTCCCGTCACTGATAATATTGCATTTTGTTTCAATCAGCATCATTATTAATAATTCCTTTTAAATACTGATTGTAAGTTTTGTGCATTCGTGCAGAATGATATGAGAAAGTGTTGTGATTCGTTTCATGCATGTTTTCTTACGATGTTTAGGTCATCAGCTAATAGTTAGCGGTCTTTGTCCATCTTGCAGAGAATTTTCCAGTGTCGGAGTTACTGGCGGAGACGAGCACAGGTGTTGAGACGGCCGTCAACAGCAGCACTGGCAGGTAACACACACACACACACACACACACACACACACACACACACACACACACACACCATTTACACAGACTGAAATACTCTCATTCACCCTGACTGGTGCTCTCACTCAGGTACAGCTCTTCAGAGAAAGATGTTCCTATAATATTCATCCATCCGCTGAAGACCGGACTGTTCCGAATCAAACTTCATGGAGCGATGGGGAAGTTCAACATGGTGATTCCACTGGTGGACAACATGGTCGTGAGCAGGAGATCACTTGGTAAGTGTTTGTGGAAAAATTCCGAATTTAAGAATTCTATTATTTAGTTCAAATGTTGGAATGACCGGAAGAGGAATGCAGTGCAGAGGTCACACAACAGAGGAACTTCATTAGTCTAAAATAAAATATAACATAAGATATAAATCATTAATTTGACTTTAGAGTCCTAATGTAGAATACTGTCTAAAAAGACACATTTCTCTAAACTAAGTTGCAGTTCGGTCCAAATTAATTCGTTAAATCATATAAAGGCATTTATATTTTCAATACAGCACCATTAATTGTACACAACATTTCTTTTTTTAATGTTCAGTTAACTGTATATTAATATATTATATGAGTCTGTTGATTATATTTTTTATTTTTTTATTTATTTATTTATTTTTTCTGGTAAATTTACAATGAAATACCCAAAAAAAAAAGAGTAGGCTGAAGCCGAGGCTTATGTTTTCCTACCCCATTTAACCATATACCTGAAGAATCAGCATTATAAATTATACAAAAACAGAATACATAATTATACAATACTGCACATACATTTTTTTTTTTTACATAATATTAACAAAATTTACATACTAACTAAATACTCATTAACAATTTTCTTTTTTAAAGATCTTTTAAAGCTAGACAGAGAAGTACATAATTTCACACCCATAACTGATACACATCTAGATTTTACATTAGTTCTTTCTTTTCCACTTTCAAACATAAACAGGCCTCTTAACTTAAATCATTTCTGAATACCAGATGGGAGACTTTTATTAAGTGCTCTATACATTATTTCCAATATTTTTATATATACAATATCTGTAAATTTTAAGGTATTACTTTGAATACAGAGTTTGTTAGTTGGTTTGCGATATCCTACTTTATTAATAAGTCTAATAGCTCTTTTTTGTAACTTAATTAATACAACTATATTTGTTTTATTTGCATTTCCCCATATTTCTGAACAATATGACAAGTAAGGCATTACTAAGGAGGAATATATAATACTCAAACCCATTTGATTTATTAGATCTTTTGTTTTATACAATATTCCTACTGATTTTGCTACCTTCTAATGTATTCAATATGCAGATAATAAGTTTATTATCTAAGATCACACCTAGAAATTTGGTTTCATAGACTCTTTCAATTTCAACTCCATTTAAATGTGACTTAGAATTGCTATGAGTCCTATGACCAGAAAGTATCATTAAATTTAGTTTTATTTTCATTTAAAGATAACTTATTATAGTCTAACCACTTCTTTAACACAATTAATTCTTTTTCTACCAGTTGCAATAATTCATCCATATTTTTTCCAGAGCAAAAGATATTTGTGTCATCAGCGAACATTATACATTTCAACATTGTAGATACTGTAAAGATGTCATTTAAATGGAGAATAAATAATTTTGGTCCCAAAACTGATTATATTGAGTAAAGTCGAGCATTCTGGGAAAATAGAGCTGCTTGTAAAATAAAGTTAACATGTTAAATAAAATAGTTTATATTGATGGTAATTCATATATTAAAATAAAAGGGAAATACTCATTATTTTGTGTTTGTTGGTATTGGGTATGAATTTCAGTTTTTTTTTTTCATACTTTAAATTTAAATACAATTCAGTTGTGGTTAAAACTAAAGTCTAAAATCATGATTCATTTGTTTTTGTACCTCTATCTTTACCTCTATCTCTCTACCTCTATCTCTCTCTCTCTCTACCTCTACCTCTCTCTACCTCTATCTTTACCTCTATCTCTCTCTCTCTCTCTACCTCTACCTCTCTCTACCTCTATCTTTACCTCTATCTCTCTCTCTCTCTCTCTCTCTCTCTACCTCTCTTTACCTCTACCTCTATCTTTACCTCTATCTCTCTACCTCTCTCTCTACCTCTACTCTCTCTCTATCTCTATCTCTCTCTATACCCCTCTCTATCTCTCTACCTCTCTCTCTACCTCTATCTCTCTTACTACCTCATCTCTACCTCTCTATCTCTCTCTCTATACCTCTATCTCTCTCTTACTACCTCATCTCTACCTCTCTATCTCTCTCTCTATACCTCTCTTTATACCCCTCTCTCTCTCTCTACCTCTCTCTATCTACCTCTACCTACCTCTCTATCTCTCTCTCTATACCTCTATCTCTCTCTCACTACCTCATCTCTACCTCTCTATCTCTCTCTCTATACCTCTCTTTATACCCCTCTCTCTCTCTCTACCTCTCTCTATCTACCTCTACCTACCTCTCTCTCTCTCTCTGCAGGTTTCCTGGTGCGTCAGACGGTGATAAACGCATGTCGACGGAAGCGTCTGGAAAGCGACTCGTACAGCCCGCCCCATGTGCGACGGAAACAGAAAATCGCCGAAATCGTGAACCGTTATCGTAACAAACAGCTCGAGCCGGAGTTTTACACCTCCCTGTTTCTAGAGGTCAATGAGAACCGCCTCAACCCTTAAACGCAAACGTGGATCATCGGCGAAGAGGAGTCACGCCGTCTTACGTCAACTGGCGTATGCACAAACACGGATCTGAATATGCATTATATATTTCTCTACGAATCTCACCTAAACGTGTCCAGCTGATTTTTGATCTCAAAATGAAAAGAAATAAATATGTTGTTTAGTCCAATAATATCGAATGCATTGTGACATCATTTTGATGACCGTTAAGCACATTGATTCTCATTTCTGGAATAGTCTATGATATATAAATGTATACATAATGCATACAGTACATGGATAATTAATCGATGTGCTTATTGTCATAATGCAAAAAAAGGCTTAATTTCAATTATGCAAACTTGACTTTTATAGGGTATCTAATATCAAATTGTCTGTCTTTTTATTTATTGGTGAAACGTGACCAGACATGTTCTTGACGTGTTTCGTGGGATTCACGTCATGACTGTAATTCACAATAAATTGCCTTTTTTTTTTTTATTTAATCTGTTATTTTACACATCAAGGACTGTGACTGTCTTCACTCTGAAAGCACTTATTACAAATGAACACTAATCGCCATGGCAACGGCAGTAGCTTCCTTCCTCCAAACGTGCGCGTGTATATCGCCGTCAGGTCACATGTCTCGTTCTATATGTTTAACGTGGCCAGGTCAATTCAGTCGCTTTTTCTGGAGATTGCGTCACGTTTTATCGTCGGCGGACGATGAGGAATGAGAACGTTAAGCTTTAATCGGGTCTCGTTTCTGAAATCCTCCAAAGGGATTTTGATGGCGATTTGTTAATTGCTAAAGCGGACGAAATACGAGCGTTTCCCGACACGATTTTGACAAACGTTTAGCCATGATTGGCTAGTCGCCGCTCACTCACAATGCGTTTTTAAATGACGTTATAAGGGCTTTTCATTTATTTTCAGTTGTTAAATATAAAGTACATTTCTGCTGGACGTCAGAAACGATGTTATGCAATTTTATTTTTTCACGACTACTATCGGCCAGAATAATTTTTTTTGTTTAACCGCCAAAACCAACATGGATTCGCCCAAACGGCGTTTCATGTCTTTTGACGTTATGTTGGCATCACGTTTTTTTTCTGCCGTTCTCGTTCCTATCCTAAATTTCTTCGAAAACACCTTTTATATACAGTGCAATTCGGTCATTTCACAACGTGCTTTTTTCGTAAGAACAATTCTAGGATTGAATTTCACGTCCCATTTTTATGGTCACTTCGCAGTTCTCCGATAACGCTACTGTTTTTGTAAGAATCGAACTGTGGAGACCAACATGCACCGTATGGGACGTTCAAATGGTCGGATGGGGCGTCTCTTTCCTCTTTAACGTGTGTAAATATTGACGGCGTGGACTTTGTATAAAGTTTGACTTTCTATGTAAATATGCGGGTGTGAAGTTCGCTCACTCATCTTATACTATTGATTAGGGATGACAAGAAATGAACGCTTGTTTGTATTTATGCCAATCATGTACAAGATGTGTCCAAAAGAGACATTGGATATTGAATGTAACACATGTAATGATATAAAGATTTTAATAAAGTTCTTATCATACACTGACCGTGGAATTATTGTGCCGTGGTGCTTGTTGAAAGCATCACTGGACGCATCCTTCCTCAAGACATCCTCCCATCGGGACATCACGCCACTGCAGCCTCCTGGAGTCTGTTAGGGTGGGCGAGAGTACAGATGCCCCGAGCATCACCTTCAACAGCTCAGGTGAAGGTCGAGCTTTATGCGGGTGCACTATTATAGAGTATTATTATTATTATTATTATTATAGAGCTTATTAAAGCAAGAACAAAAAAGTGCTGTTTTACTGAATATGAGCACGCTGGTGTAGTCATTCGTTAATGGAACATTTAGGCTGGCCTGCCTACGATCCATCCTGGGTTTAAACCGGTTTGATTGTGTGTGGAGCTCACAAAGTCCCATCATCGAGCTCCTCCGGCAGGCAAGGCTGCATGCCCGGCCACCGCATGCCTAAACGGCTTTTTTTTTCGACTGGATTGAGGGGGCTAAGTGGGCACAGCATGGGCTAGAGAGGAGATGGAGTGATGTGGTACAGGAGGATGTGAGTGGACTTGACACTGACGGGTACCAGCTGTGTCAAGAATGGCCTCTGTGGAGAAGGCTCGTGGAGGACGCTACTGGCCAGTTGGAGGCAGTCGCACCTCCAACAACAACAACGGAGGGCGGAGGATCGACGCTCGCAACAATAAGCAGCGCGCCTGATGGCTAAAGCACAGCAAGTTGGCACAGTAGGGGGGCACAGGTGGTCCATCAGTCAGTTGACCTGTGGCATCTGGGTCTGCCCCGTGACCTCCTGTCAGCAGGCTTTCGACACTTAACGTGGCCTCAAGGTGCACATAGCCTGGCACAAGTGTCGTGTCTCATATATACAGGTGAAACTCGAAAAATTAGAATATCGTGCAAAAGTTCATTAATTTCAGTAATTCAACTTAAAAGGTGAAACTAATATATTATATAGACTCATTACAAGCAAAGTAAGATATTTCAAGCCTTTATTTGATATAATTTTGATGATTATGGCTTACAGCTTATGAAAACCCCAAATTCAGAATCTCAGAAAATTAGAATATTGTGAAAAGGTTCAGTATTGTAGCTCAAAGTGTCACACTCTAATCAGCTAAACACCTACAAAGGGTTCCTGAGCCTTTAAATGGTCTCTCAGTCTGGTTCAGTTGAATTCACAATCATGGGGAAGACTGCTGACCTGACAGTTGTGCAGAAAACCATCATTGACACCCTCCACAAGGAGGGAAAGCCTCAAAAGGTAATTGCAAAAGAAGTTGGATGTTCTCAAAGTGCTGTATCAAAGCACATTAATAGAAAGTTAAGTGGAAGGGAAAAGTGTGGAAGAAAAAGGTGCACAAGCAGCAGGGATGACCGTAGCCTGGAGAGGATTGTCAGGAAAAGGCCATTCAAATGTGTGGGGAGCTTCACAAGGAGTGGACTGAGGCTGGAGTTACTGCATCAAGAGCCACCACACACAGACGGGTCCTGGACATGGGCTTCAAATGTCAAACGTCTTACCTGGGCTAAAGAAAAAAAGAACTGGTCTGTTGCTCAGTGGTCCAAAGTCCTCTTTTCTGATGAGAGCAAATTTTGCATCTCATTTGGAAACCAAGGTCCCAGAGTCTGGAGGAAGAATGGAGAGGCACACAATCCAAGATGCTTGAAGTCCAGTGTGAAGTTTCCACAGTCTGTGTTGGTTTGGGGAGCCATGTCATCGGCTGGTGTTGGTCCACTGTGCTTTATTAAGTCCAGAGTCAACGCAGCCGCCTACCGGGACATTTTAGAGCACTTCATGCTTCCTTCAGCAGACAAGCTTTATGGAGATGCTGACTTCATTTTCCAGCAGGACTTGGCACCTGCCCACACTGCCAAAAGTACCAAAACCTGGTTCAGTGACCATGGTATTACTGTGCTTGATTGGCCAGCAAACTCGCCTGACCTGAACCCCATAGAGAATCTATGGGGCATTGCCAAGAGAAAGATGAGAGACATGAGACCAAACAATGCAGAAGAGCTGAAGGCCGCTATTGAAGCATCTTGGTCTTCCATAACACCTCAGCAGTGCCACAGGCTGATAGCATCCATGCCACGCCACATTGAGGCAGTAATTAATGCAAAAGGGGCCCAAACCAAGTACTGAGTACATATGCATGATTATACTTTTCAGAGGGCCGACATTTCTGTATTTAAAATCCTTTTTTTTATTGATTTCATGTAATATTCTAATTTTCTGAGATTCTGAATTTGGGGTTTTCATAAGCTGTAAGCCATAATCATCAAAATTATATCAAATAAAGGCTTGAAATATCTTACTTTGCTTGTAATGAGTCTATATAATATATTAGTTTCACCTTTTAAGTTGAATTACTGAAATTAATGAACTTTTGCACGATATTCTAATTTTTCGAGTTTCACCTGTATATATTTAGTTAAACGTTTCTGGATTAAATTTGCGCAAGTCTTAAAATATGTTTTAGGCAGAATATACATTCTGTGTACACTCAATGTACATGTTTTAGCCTATTTTTAAGAATTGAGCATTTCAATTTTAAAACAAAATTCCATCAAATTAAATACATTTTTAACCATATTTAATACAAATAACTAGATTTTTTTATAGAATTCTTTTAATAATATTTTTATTTTATTTTAGATTTTTAGATTCAATTTGATGTAATTTTGTTCTGAAATTAAAATGCATTAATCGTTAAAAAAAAAAAAATTGAATGTGCGCAAAATATTTTACCCCTTTTATATATTTTTTTATTTGTTTTTATTTACCAGTTTCATAACAAAATTCCATCAAATTGATTTTTTTTTTTTTAACAATATTAAATAAAAAATAAATTGATTTTTTTATGGAATTTAAAATCTTTTTTTTTTATATAATTTTTTATTTTTTTTAAAGATTTTTAGATTCAATTTGATGTAATTTTGTTATGAAATTAAAATCTGTCAATTGTAAAAAAAAATACAAATTTGAATGCGCAAAATATTTGACCCCTTATTTATTTTTAATTTTTTTTATTTACCAGTTTCAGAACTACGGAAGAGGATAAAAAAATAAAGCCATCTCGAGATTAAAGTCATTATAATGCGAGCTTAAAGTCGTTGTGTTGCGAGGATCGTGCGGGAGAGAGAGATCGTTAATGGACATGTCCGTCATGTGTGTGTTTGTGTCTTCTTTTAAGTTTCTCATTAAACTATTATTTATATCGTGAAGTCTGTTCTCGCCTCCTCCTTTCCATTGATCCCGTTACACTGGTGCCGATGCCCGGGAAGGAGGAGGGATACGCCGTAGTAGAGTTCTCGCCACTACCGTCCACCCCAACGGAGCAGCCGCCGACCGCGAGGGGAGAAGGGGAGACACCTAACAGCCACTGAAACGCGCCAGGGTTTAAGACCACCGACCGCGAGCGGGGAGGGGCTCACTGGCGACCGCCTGGAGCTGGAGAACCGCTGCCAGGGGCGAGGGAGACCCCTTCTGTTCCCCGAGAACGCGGCGGGGAGTTCCGCCCGCCAGGGTCTGGAGGACTTCCTCTGATCCGCCCGGAGAGGCACGGCTGTCGTCCGATAGAGGGGAACTGCCGAGGTTTTTTTTCATCTCTCTCTCTCTCTCTCTCTCTCTCTCTCTCTCTCTCTCTCTCTCTCTCTCTCACACACACACACACTGTCACTCTGCGTTTGCCTTTTCCCTCTTTTAAATTTTACAGTGTTTTTGGGGGGGTACTACACGGTTACATGAAGTACCCCCCATTTTTATTATTTCTGTTTCCCTCCCCTTGTCCCCTCCCTCGTCCAGGTAGATGGGGATGACCTGCCGGTAGACTAGACATAAAGCACGCCCTGTCCCAGGGAAAGGGGTGGGGGGATGTACGTCAGACCGGGGGCTGCCCAGCCTGAGAGAATGAGGGAGGAATGTGGCAGGGCGGAGGGCGGGGCCGGGTCGTGATCCTACACACCCGGTCCCGTATTAGGCTAATTATGCCTCATTGATCACTTTACAGGGAGAAAAGAAAAACAGACTATAGATGTAACAAGACCTGCGATCACAGAGAAGTCATGGCAACCCGAGTCGGAACTGTCTGAACTTTGGTGGATGTATCATGAAAGCTCAGGATGACGTCTAGTGAGAACGTTTGGTCTTGGTTTAGGGATTTTGGAAACTATAATCCCGTAGACCAACAGTGTGTTTGCTCTGTCAAGTCAGTATTAAAAGTGGCTTACTTCCTGTTTTGAAGTGTTTTTTTTGTCACACTCTCTCGTGTTCAGGAGGTCTGGTCTGGACCGCAGACGTGTCACTCGGGCCGCTGTGAGTCTGAGGCCCTCGACCCATCACGGGTGTTATGAGACTGAAGGACCGGCTGAATGCCAAGCGTCTTACCCAGTGTGAAGCCTCCTTGATGCCCGATGCTGCGCTGCTTTAATGTCAGCGTTCCCTGTTTTCCATCACCAACAATAATGTGTTCAAGACCGAAGAGGAGACGGTCACTTCCATCACAAGCAGACTTGTAAAGTGCTCTCGGCACTGAAATTGCACAACCGTACACGTACAGCAACAACAGACGGATTTAAATGTTCCTGTTTGAGGAAGCGGATGCATTCTGGAGTGGCTTTATTGAGCTTCAATGCTGAACTTCAGCAGGGCCAGATGGACGCTTCTGGAGGATTCATTTTAGCATTTGGGCACTTTTTGATGTTTGTTATTGGAGATCCTTGAGGAAATAAAAGCACCAACAGTTCTGCTGCTCTCAGAAGAAGAAAGAATGAAAATATATTATATATTTATTTTTATTTCTTGCACTTTTCACCCCTCAAATCGTTCTCCTGCTGTTGTGTATTCTTGAGAGCAGAGCTCATATGTTTGGGCTTCCTGTAAGTACGTTTCATCGTCTCGCCTAAAGACAAATTTCTCTTCTCTGTAACGCATCAACAAACATCCGGGTCATTTATTTTACCCCCAAAATATGAGAAATTATACTTTACAACTAGATACTTTCCTCCCCCATTTCTCTGTGAATTCTGAGTCGGAGATATGGTCCAGCTGATCCCTTGTCAACACTGAGTCTGTGGGATTATTTTCCGATTTTGGAGGTTTTAAAGGCAGAATTGTGACGCTTATATTTTTATAAAAGCATTTTAATCAATTTTGTAATGAAATAGAATTTGTTTGTAAATTATTTTTTTCAATTTCTAAGCGTGTATATATATATATGTGTGTGTGTGTGTGTGTGTGTGTGTGTGTGTGTGTGTGTGTGTATATATGTGTGTGCGTTCGTGTATACAGGTCCTTCTCAAAAAATTAGCATATCATGAAAAGAGTCTCTAAACGAGCTATTAACCTAATCATCTGAATCAACTAATTAACTCTAAACACCTGCAAAAGATTCCTGAGGCTTTTAAAAACTCCCAACCTGTTTCATTACTCAAAACCGCAATCATGGGTAAGACTGCCGACCTGACTGCTGTCCAGAAGGCCATCATTGACACCCTCAAGCAAGAGGGTAAGACACAGAAAGAAATTTCTGAACAAATAGGCTGTTCCCAGAGTGCTGTATCAAGGCACCTCAGTGGGAAGTCTGTGGGAAGGAAAAAGTGTGGCAAAAAACGCTGCACAACAAGAAGAGGTGACCGGACCCTGAGGAAGATTGTGGAGAAGGACCGATTCCAGACCTTGGGGGACCTGCGGAAGCAGTGGACTGAGTCTGGAGTACAAACATCCAGAGCCACCGTGCACAGGCACCAGAAACAGCGGCAGAAGCGCCTGACCTGGGCTACAGAGAAGCAGCACTGGACTGTTGCTCAGTGGTCCAAAGTACTTTTTTCGGATGAAAGCAAATTTTGCATGTCATTTGGAAATCAAGGTGCCAGAGTCTGGAGGAAGACTGGGGAGAAGGAATGATGGTCTGGGGTGCCATTTCAGCTGCTGGTGTTGGTCCACTGTGTTTTATCAAGGGCAGGGTCAATGCAGCTAGCTATCAGGAGATTTTGGAGCACTTCATGCTTCCATCTGCTGAAAAGCTTTATGGAGATGAAGATTTCATTTTTCAGCACGACCTGGCACCTGCTCACAGTGCCAAAACCACTGGTAAATGGTTTACTGACCATGGTATTACTGTGCTCAATTGGCCTGCCAACTCTCCTGACCTGAACCCCATAGAGAATCTGTGGGATATTGTGAAGAGAAAGTTGAGAGACGCAAGACCCAACACTCTGGATGAGCTTAAGGCCGCTATCGAAGCATCCTGGGCCTCCATAACACCTCAGCAGTGCCACAGGCTGATTGCCTCCATGCCACGCCGCATTGAAGCAGTCATTTCTGCAAAAGGATTCCCGACCAAGTATTGAGTGCATAACTGAACATAATTATTTGAAGGTTGACTTTTTTGTATTAAAAACACTTCTTTTATTGGTCGGATGAAATATGCTAATTTTTTGAGATAGGAATTTTGGGTTTTCATGAGCTGTATGCCAAAATCATCAGTATTAAAACAATAAAAGACCTGAAATATTTCAGTTGGTGTGCAATGAATCTAAAATATATGAAAGTTTAATTTTTATCATTACATTATGGAAAATAATGACCTTTATCACAATATGCAAATTTTTTGAGAAGGACCTGTATATGTGTGTGTGAGCGTGAGTATATATGTGTGTGAGCGTGAGTATATATGTGTGTGAGTGTGTATGTGTGTGTGCATGAGTATATATGTGTGTGAGTGTGTATGTGTGTGTGCATGAGTATATATGTGTGTGAGCGTGAGTATATATGTGTGTGAGTGTGTATGTGTGTGTGCATGAGTATATATGTGTGTGAGCGTGAGTATATATGTGTGTGAGTGTGTATGTGTGTGAGCGTGAGTATATATGTGTGTGAGTGTGTATGTGCATGAGTATATATGTGTGTGTGCATGAGTATATATGTGTGTGAGTGTGTATGTGTGTGTGCATGAGTATATATGTGTGTGAGCGTGAGTATATATGTGTGTGAGTGTGTATGTGTGTGAGCGTGAGTATATATGTGTGTGAGTGTGTATGTGCATGAGTATATATGTGTGTGTGCATGAGTATATATGTGTGTGAGTGTGTATGTGTGTGTGCATGAGTATATATGTGTGTGAGTGTGTATGTGTGTGTGCATGAGTATATATGTGTGTGAGTGTGTATGTGTGTGTGCATGAGTATATATGTGTGTGAGTGTGTATGTGCATGAGTATATATGTGTGTGAGTGTGTATGTGTGTGTGCATGAGTATATATGTGTGTGAGTGTGTATGTGTGTGTGCATGAGTATATATGTGTGTGAGTGTGTATGTGTGTGTGCATGAGTATATATGTGTGTGAGTGTGTATGTGTGTGTGCATGAGTATATATGTGTGTGAGTGTGTATGTGTGTGTGCATGAGTATATATGTGTGTGAGCGTGAGTATATATGTGTGTGAGTGTGTATGTGTGTGTGCATGAGTATATATGTGTGTGAGTGTGTATGTGTGTGTGCATGAGTATTTATGTGTGTGAGTGTGTGTGTAATGTTGGAGTAACGAGGCAGACGAGGAGTTACGGATCCAAACGCAGCTGAGGCTTTATTTGAATAAACAGAAGATAAACACAAACAAACAACCCACGATGGGGAAATAAAGCATAAAGCAGTTAACTAAAACACGAAGGATCAAACGGAGAACTTGGGCAGGGAACACATACCGGGTTTACACCAAACAACGATCGACAAAGACAGCACAAAGACACGGGGTATAAATAGACAAACGTGGGAAAGGTGGCCAATGAAAGGACAGAACTCAAACAAGGTAACAAGGTGATAAACAGGAACCAAAGGCAAATTAACCAGGGCAGGTGTAAACAATGAACAGTGAATACGAACGCTAACAGAGGGTTGTGGAATCAAATAAAGGACTAAAGTGACAACAAGATGGAAAACGAGAGGGCAACAGTGAAACGAGACAGGGTGGACTATGGAATTAAATAAGGGACTAAAGTGAAAACTTAAGAAGTGAAAAGTGACACGATGGAAAACAAGGGGCAACAGAGAGACAAGACAGGGTAATCATTACATAGCCCCCTTAAGGATCGGATTCCAGACGATCAAAACAACAAAAGACCTAAAAAGACCCACAAAGAAAAACCAAAATGAGGGCACCAGGGGCAAACAGACAGAGACAAGTGGGCACATGGGCGGACCAGGGGGGTACACTGGGCAGGCAGGAAGTCCGCGGGGGCCATTAGGGCAGTCCAGGGAGGTGGAGAGGGTAGATAGATAGACCATGGAGGCCGAGAGGGCAGGCAAGCAGTCTATGGGGGTGTGTCAAGGGACCAGGGTCAGGTGGCCGCGAGAACAGAGGCCGGTTTAGATGGCCCGGAGCTGGCCACTTGGCAAGGACAGGGACCGGGTCGGGGGCCTGGGAGGAGGCCACTGGGCAGGGACTGGGTCAGGAGGCCAGGGAAGAGGACTCAGGACAGGAACAGGGGCAGGAGGCCTGGGTGGAGGCCACAGGACGGGAACAGGGTCAGAAGCCCTGGGAGGAGGCCACAAGACAGGGACCGGGTCAGGAGGCCTGGGAGGAGGCCACAGGACAGGGGCCAGCTTCGGTGGCCTGGGAGGTGGTCGTGGGCCAATGGCCGGTTCAGGGGACCTGGGAGGTGTGGCCACTGGGGGAGCTGGCGGAGCCAAGGAGGACCTCTGAGGCGGGGCAGTCGAAGACTTGGGTGGCGGCGCCAAGAGGAGGCATAGGCAGGGCCAGCAGGAGACCCTGGGGCGTGAGCAGAGGCAGGCAGAGCCATGGTGTACCCTGTGGGCAGAGCCGTAGAAGGCTTGGGAGGCGGCGCCGTGGAAGGCTCGGGAGGCGGAGCCGAGGGAGGCTCGGGAGGTGGAGCCGGGGGAGGCGATGGCGTAGAAGGCTCAGAAGGCGGAGCTGAGGGAGGCTCAGGAGGCGGAGCCGAAGGAGGTTCTAGAGGCGGAGCCCTAGAAGGCTCTGGAGGCTCTGGAGGCGGAGCCGTAGGAGGCTCGGGGGGCGAAGCCCTGGAAAGCTCAGGAGGCGGAGCAGAGGGAGGCTCTGGAGGCTCAGGAGGCGGAGCTGAGGGCGGTGGCGCCGTAGACAGTTCTTGAGGCGGAGGCCTGGAAGGCTCCGGGACGGAGCTGAGGAAGGCACAGGAGACGGAGCCAAGGAAGGCTCAGGAGACGGAGCCGCTGGAGGCTCTGGAGGCGGAGCCGTAGGAGGCTCAGGAGGAGGCTCGGAAGGCAGAGCCGTGGATGGCCTCGAGAGGCTTGAAGGGTAGAGCCCTGGGAAGCCTCGAGGGGCTTGAGAGGCGGAGCCCTGGAAGGCTTGAGAGGCGGTGCCCTGGAAGGCTCGGAGAGGCTTGAGGGGCGGAGCCCTGGAAGGCTCGGAGAGGCGGAGCCCTGGAAGGCTCGGAGAGGCGGAGCCCTGGAAGGCTCGAGAGGCTTGAGGGCGGAGCCCTGGAAGGCTCGAGAGGCTTGAGGGGCGGAGCCCTGGGAGGCTCGAGAGGCTTGAGGGGCGGAGCCCTGGGAGGCTCGAGAGGCTTGAGGGGCGGAGTCCTGGGAGGCTTGAGAGGCGGGGCCCTGGGAGGCTCGAGGGGCGGAGCCCTGGGAGGCTCGAGAGGCTCGAGGGGCGGAGCCCTGGGAGGCTTGAGAGGCTTGAGAGGCGGAGCCCTGGGAGGCTCGAGAGACTTGAGAGGCGGAACCCTGGGAGGCTCGAGAGGCGGAGCTCCGGAAGGCCCGAGAGGCTTGAGAGGCGGAGCTCTGGAAGGCCCGAGAGGCTTGAGGGGCGGAGCCGTAGGGAGGCTCAAGAGGCTCTGGGGGCGGAACCGCCAGAGGCTTGAGTGGATCGAGAGGCGGAGCAATCGGAGGCTCTGGAGGCGGAGCCGTAGGGAGGCCCCGTGAGGGCGGAGTTGCAGGAGGCTCGAGAGGCTCTGGGGGTGGAGCCGTAGGAGGCTTAGGGGCGGAGCCCTGGTAGGCTCGAGAGGTTCAGGAGGTGGAGCCCTGGGAGGCTCGAGAGGCTTGAGGGGCTGACCCCTGGTAGGTTCGAGAGGCGGAGTCCTGGAAGACTCGAGAGGCTCGAGAGGCGGAGCTCTGGAAGGCTCGGGAGGCGGAGCTCTGGAAAGCTCAGGAGGCGGAGCTCTGGAAAGCTCGGGAGGCGGAGCTCTGGAAAGCTCGGAAACTCGGATGGCTGAGCTCTGGAAAGCTCGGAAACTCGGATGGCTGAGCTCTGGAAAGCTCGGAAACTCGGATGGCTGAGCTCTGGAAAGCTCGGAAACTCGGATGGCTGAGCTCTGGAAAGCTCGGAAACTCGGATGGCTGAGCTCTGGAAAGCTCGGGAGGAGGAGCCCTGGAAGGCTCGAGAGGCGCTGGCTCTTGGACGGTCACGGCCATTGGCACTGGCACTGGCTCTTGGACGGTCATGGCTACTGGCACTGGCTCTTGGACGGTCAAGGCTACTGGCACTGGCTCTTGGACGGTCGTGGCTACTGGCACCTGCTCGGGGCTTTGGGCACTGGCTCTTGGACGATCGGGGCCACAGGCGCTGACTCAGGGACGGTCGAGGCTACAGGCGCTGACTCAGGGACGGTCGAGGCTACAGGCGCTGACTCAGGGACGGTCGAGGCTACAGGCGCTGACTCAGGGACGGTCGAGGCTACAGGCGCTGACTCAGGGACGGTCGAGGCTACAGGCGCTGGCTCAGGGACGGTCGAGGCTACAGGCGCTGGCTCAGGGACGGTCGAGGCTACAGGCGCTGGCTCATTGACGCTTGAGGCTTGCGGCACTGGCTCATTGACGCTTGAGGCTTGCGGCACTGGCTCATTGACGCTTGGGGCTTGGCGGCACTGGCTCATTGACGCTTGGGGCTTGCGGCACTGGCTCATTGATGTCTGAGGCTACAGGCTCTGGCTGGGTTACCGTGGTTGGCGAGGATTCGGGCTCGCTCACAGTGACATGCGGGGGCTCTAGCTCGCTCACCGTGACATGCGTGGGCTCTAGCTCGCTCACCGTGACATGCTGGGGCTCTAGCTCGCTCACCGTGACATGCTGGGGCTCAGGCTCGCAGACCGGGGTTGGCGCGGGCCGGGAGGCGGAAGCCCGTCTTCTTTCCCTTCTCCGGGCAGACGCAGTGGGCCGCGCTGGCTCATGGAAGGTGACCAGCATGGGGGCAGGCTCGCTGACAGATGGGGCTGGTGTGACAGGGTGCGGTGAGCTGCACGCTAGTAGGGTCATCTCCAGGTAGTCGCGGAGAGTGCTGCCGGGCGTTGCCTGTGGCACCTGCTCCCTCAGCGAGGGATTTAAGCTATCCCTGAAGAAGACCATCAGCGCAGAGTCCGGGAAGTCAGTAGCGTTGGCCAGGAGGAGGAAGTAGCGAGCGTGGTCTACAAGCGGGTAGTGCTCTTGCTGCAAATTGAGCAGCCGACATTTGGCTCGGATAGCTGCTGGATCCATGTGCGGTCGATCGTTCTGTAATGTTGGAGTAACGAGGCAGACGAGGAGTTACGGATCCAAACGCAGCTGAGGCTTTATTTGAATAAACAGAAGATAAACACAAACAAACAACCCACGATGGGGAAATAAAGCATAAAGCAGTTAACTAAAACACGAAGGATCAAACGGAGAACTTGGGCAGGGAACACATACCGGGTTTACACCAAACAACGATCGACAAAGACAGCACAAAGACACGGGGTATAAATAGACAAACGTGGGAAAGGTGGCCAATGAAAGGACAGAACTCAAACAAGGTAACAAGGTGATAAACAGGAACCAAAGGCAAATTAACCAGGGCAGGTGTAAACAATGAACAGTGAATACGAACGCTAACAGAGGGTTGTGGAATCAAATAAAGGACTAAAGTGACAACAAGATGGAAAACGAGAGGGCAACAGTGAAACGAGACAGGGTGGACTATGGAATTAAATAAGGGACTAAAGTGAAAACTTAAGAAGTGAAAAGTGACAAGATGGAAAACAAGGGGGCAACAGAGAGACAAGACAGGGTAATCATTACAATGTGTGTGTGCATGAGTATATATGTGTGTGAGTGTGTATGTGTGTGTGCATGAGTATATATGTGTGTGAGTGTGTATGTGTGTGTGCATGAGTATATATGTGTGTGAGTGTGTATGTGTGTGTGCATGAGTATATATGTGTGTGAGTGTGTATGTGTGTGTGCATGAGTATATATGTGTGTGAGTGTGTATGTGTGTGTGCATGAGTATTTATGTGTGTGAGTGTGTATGTGTGTGTGCATGAGTATATATGTGTGTGAGTGTGTATGTGTGTGTGCATGAGTATATATGTGTGTGAGTGTGTATGTGTGTGTGCATGAGTATATATGTGTGTGAGTGTGTATGTGTGTGTGCATGAGTATTTATGTGTGTGAGTGTGTATGTGTGTGTGCATGAGTATATATGTGTGTGAGTGTGTATGTGTGTGTGCATGAGTATATATGTGTGTGAGTGTGTATGTGTGTGTGCATGAGTATACATGTGTGTGAGTGTGTATGTGTGTGAGTGCGTATGTGTGTGTGCATGAGTGAGTGTGCGTGTGTGTATATATGTGTGTGCGTACATATATATATATATATGTGTGTGCATGCGTGTATGTGTGTGTATATATGTGTGTGCGTGTGTATATGTGTGTGCGTATATATATATATATATATACACTCACCTAAAGGATTATTAGGAACACATACTAATACTGTGTTTGACCCCCTTTCGCCTTCAGACCTGCCTTAATTCTACGTGGCATTGATTCAACAAGGTGCTGAAAGCATTCTTTAGAAATGTTGGCCCATATTGATAGGATAGCATCTTGCAGTTGATGGAGATTTGTGGGATGCACATCCAGGGCACGAAGCTCCCGTTTCACCACATCCCAAAGATGCTCTATTGGGTTGAGATCTGGTGACTGTGGGGGCCATTTTAGTACAGTGAACAGTGAACATATATTTTAGATTCATTGCACACCAACTGAAATATTTCAGGTCTTTTATTGTTTTAATACTGATGATTTTGGCATACAGCTCATGAAAACCCAAAATTCCTATCTCAAAAAATTAGCATATTTCATCCGACCAATAAAAGAAGTGTTTTTAATACAAAAAAAGTCAACCTTCAAATAATTATGTTCAGTTATGCACTCAATACTTGGTCGGGAATCCTTTTGCAGAAATGACTTCAATGACGCTTCAATGCGGCGTGGCATGGAGGCAATCAGCCTGTGGCACTGCTGAGGTGTTATGGAGGCCCAGGATGCTTCGATAGCGGCCTTCAGCTCATCCAGAGTGTTGGGTCTTGCGTCTCTCAACTTTCTCTTCACAATATCCCACAGATTCTCTATGGGGTTCAGGTCAGGAGAGTTGGCAGGCCAATTGAGCACAGTAATACCATGGTCAGTAAACCATTTACCAGTGGTTTTGGCACTGTGAGCAGGTGCCAGGTCGTGCTGAAAAATGAAATCTTCATCTCCATAAAGCTTTTCAGCAGATGGAAGCATTAAGTGCTCCAAAATCTCCTGATAGCTAGCTGCATTGACCCTGCCCTTGATAAAACACAGTGGACCAACACCAGCAGCTGAAATGGCACCCCAGACCATCATTCCTTCTCCCCAGTCTTCCTCCAGACTCTGGCACCTTGATTTCCGAATGACATGCAAAATTTGCTTTCATCCGAAAAAGTACTTTGGACCACTGAGCAACAGTCCAGTGCTGCTTCTCTGTAGCCCAGGTCAGGCGCTTCTGCCGCTGTTTCTGGTTCAAAAGTGGCTTGACCTGGGGAATGCGGCACCTGTAGCCCATTTCCTGCACACGCCTGTGCACGGTGGCTCTGGATGTTTCTACTCCAGACTCAGTCCACTGCTTCCGCGAGGTCCCCCAAGGTCTGGAATCGGTCCTTCTCCACAATCTTCCTCAGGGTCCGGTCACCTCTTCTTGTTGTGCAGCGTTTTTTGCCACACTTTTCCTTCCCACAGACTTCCCACTGAGGTGCCTTGATACAGCACTCTGGGAACAGCCTATTTGTTCAGAAATTTCTTTCTGTGTCTTACCCTCTTGCTTGAGGGTGTCAATGATGGCCTTCTGGACAGCAGTCAGGTCGGCAGTCTTACCCATGATTGCGGTTTTGAGTAATGAAACAGGCTGGGAGTTTTTAAAAGCCTCAGGAATCTTTTGCAGGTGTTTAGAGTTAATTAGTTGATTCAGATGATTAGGTTAATAGCTCGTTTAGAGACCCTTTTCATGATATGCTAATTTTTTGAGAAGGACCTGTATACACGAACGCACACACATATACACACACACACACACACACACACACACATATATATACACGCTTAGAATTTGTTTGTAAATTATTTTTTTCAATTTCTATTTCATTACAAAATTGATTAAAATGCTTTTATAAAAATGTATGGGGTGGACAGGTGTCTTTATGCAGCTAACGACCTCAAACAGGTGCATCTAATTTAGGATAATAAATGGAGTGGAGGTGGACATTTTAAAGGCAGACTAACAGGTCTTTGAGGGTCAGAATTCTAGCTGATAGACAGGTGTTCAAATACTTATTTGCAGCTGTATCATACAAATAAATAGTTAAAAAATCATATATTGTGATTTCTGGATTTTTTTTTGAGATTATGTCTCTCACAGTGGACATGCACCTACGATGACAATTTCAGACCCCTCCATGATTTCTAAGTGGGAGAACTTGCAAAATAGCAGGGTGTTCAAATACTTATTTTCCTCACTGTATATATATATATATATATGTGTGTGTGTGCGTGCGTATATGTGTGTGTGTATATATGTGTGTGCGTGTGTATATGTGTGTGCGTATATATATATATATGTGTGTGCGTGCGTATATGTCTGTGTGTATATATGTGTGTGTGCGTGAGTATATATGTGTGTGTGTGTGTGTGCATGTGTGTGCATGTGTATATATGTGTGTGTATGTATGTGTGTATGTGTGTGTGTGTGCGTGAGTATATATGTGTGTGTGTGTGTGTGTGTGTGCGTGTGTGTGCATGTGTATATATGTGTGTGTATGTATGTGTGTATACATCTGCTTTTTCATCATCTACAGAGACTGTTATTAATGATGTTTGTTCATCTATCAAGTCAAGCATCAATATTAGCAATTGTTACAGATAAATATGGATCTTTAAAATCCTGCATTGAATGTGAAAGCATCATAAGTTCAGATCTTCTCTCTCTCTCTCTCTCTCTCTCTCTCTCTCTCTCTCTCTCTCTCTCTGCTCTTCCTTGCTCACCCTCGGTGTGGTGTCTGGCAGGTCGAGTGTCTGCTGAATTCATGAGATGTTGAACTTGATTTGATTAGCAGGTTCTGGAGCATCTCACTGTCTCAGGAGACGCTCCAAACAAGCACACAGAGCTTCAATGTTGCAAGCACACATCTCTCATTCAGCAGCTCAGGAGGCAGATTCTGGGTTGTGTTTGTGTGCTTCATGTCTTTCTTTGTGTTGTGGATGGATTTGTTTTAAAGTAGGGTGTCCCTGATTAACCTGAAATTAGATTGAACTGTCTAAAGTCAACATGAAACTCTGTAATGCAAAATATCTCTGAGTGAATACACTGATGATTTAAATTTACAGTACGTTTTCAAGTTTAAAAGTTTAAGTTCTTTTAATTTGACACGGTGTCTAAGAAAGACACTGAAAATAACAGTGAAAGGCAGGGCCAACAGTCAAATGCGTCCATCTTTATAGCGATGTATATTATTTCATTTATTTATTCACTTAATGCATTTTATTTATTTACACAGCAAACGTTGCATAAGATGAGTTTATTTTTACAGAAAACAAGTGGTGTGCTGAGTGTCATGACAACGGCAGCAGCAATGATACAGCTAAACCTAAACTCATCAAATACTTTAAACCAGACCTAAACTCATCAAATACTTTAAACCAGACCTAAACTCATCAAATACTTTAAATCAAACCTAAACTCATCAAATACTTTAAACCAGACCTAAACTCATCAAATACTTTAAACCAAACCTAAACTCATCAAATACTTTACACCAAACCTAAACTCATCAAATACTTTAAACCAGACCTAAACTCATCAAATACTTTAAACCAAACCTAAACTCATCAAATACTTTAAACCAGACCTAAACTCATCAAATACTTTAAACCAGACCTAAACTCATCAAATACTTTACACCAAACCTAAACTCATCAAATACTTTAAACCAGACCTAAACTCATCAAATACTTTAACACCAGACCTAAACTCATCAAATACTTTAAACCAGACCTAAACTCATCAAATACTTTAAACCAGACCTAAACTCATCAAATACTTTACAAACTCAAACCTAAACTCATCAAATACTTTAAACCAGACCTAAACTCATCAAATACTTTAAACCAGACCTAAACTCATCAAATACTTTAAACCAGACCTAAACTCATCAAATACTTCAAACCAAACCTAAACTCATCAAATACTTTAAACCAGACCTAAACTCATCAAATACTTTAAACCAGACCTAAACTCATCAAATACTTTACACCAAACCTAAACTCATCAAATACTTTAAACCAGACCTAAACTCATCAAATACTTTAAACCAGACCTAAACTCATCAAATACTTTAAACCAAACCTAAACTCATCAAATACTTTAAACCAGACCTAAACACATCAAATACTTTAAACCAGACCTAAACTCATCAAATACTTTACACCAAACCTAAACTCATCAAATACTTTACACCAAACCTAAACTCATCAAATACTTTACACCAGACCTAAACTCATCAAATACTTTAAACCAGACCTAAACTCATCAAATACTTTACACTAAACCTAAACACATCAAACACTTTAAACCAGACCTAAACTCATCAAATACTTTAAACCAGACCTAAACTCATCAAATACTTTAAACCAGACCTAAACTCATCAAATACTTTACACTAAACCTAAACACATCAAACACTTTAAACCAGACCTAAACTCATCAAATACTTTAAACCAGACCTAAACTCATCAAATACTTTAAACCAGACCTAAACTCATCAAATACTTTAAACCAAACCTAAACTCATCAAATACTTTAAACCAGACCTAAACACATCAAATACTTTAAACCAGACCTAAACTCATCAAATACTTTACACCAAACCTAAACTCATCAAATACTTTACACCAAACCTAAACTCATCAAATACTTTAAACCAAACCTAAACTCATCAAATACTTTAAACCAGACCTAAACACATCAAATACTTTAAACCAGACCTAAACTCATCAAATACTTTACACCAAACCTAAACTCATCAAATACTTTACACCAAACCTAAACTTACACCAAACCTAAACTCATCAAATACTTTACACCAAACCTAAACTTACACCAAACCTAAACACATCAAATACTTTAAACCAGACCTAAACTCTTCAAATACTTCAAACCAAACCTAAACTCATCAAATACTTTAAACCAGACCTAAACTCATCAAATACTTTAAACCAGACCTAAACTCATCAAATACTTTACACTAAACCTAAACACATCAAACACTTTAAACCAGACCTAAACTCATCAAATACTTTAAACCAGACCTAAACTCATCAAATACTTTAAACCAAACCTAAACTCATTAAATACTTTAAACCAGACCTAAACTCATCAAATATTTTACACTAAACCTAAACTCATCAAATACTTTAAACCAGACCTAAACTCATCAAATACTTTAAACCAAACCTAAACTCATTAAATACTTTAAACCAGACCTAAACTCATCAAATATTTTACACTAAACCTAAACTCATCAAATACTTTAAACCAGACCTAAACTCATCAAATACTTTACACCAAATCTAAACTCATCAAAAACTTTATTATTTTACTGGAGCTTCGGGAAATGTAGGTCTGCCTGTATTTAGGCTCTATTGTCAGATGAGAGAGAGAGAGAGAGGGAGAGAGAGAGAGACTCCGCATCGCTATTGGCTCCTTCTCCCTCCACACGCACCTCTCACGCTCTCCCAGAGCAGCGATGCTCCTACCTGGCGAAGGGCGGAAGACCCGCAGTATCAGCACCGGCGGATCTCCATGACGACAAGACCCCGAGCATGGTGCAGAAATCCCGCAACGGCGGGGTGTACCCCGGCCCGCAGGCCGAGAAGAAGCTAAAGGTGGGCTTTGTGGGGCTGGAGGCGGGCTCGACGGAGTCCAACCGAGACGGCGCGCTGCTCATCGCGGGCGCCGAGGCGACCAAGCGCGGCAGCATCTTGAGCAAACAACGCTCCAGCATCTCGGGGAAGAGGCCACCGAAACGCAACGCTTTCTATCGACGCCTGCAGAATTTCCTCTACAATGTGCTGGAGAGACCGCGCGGATGGGCGTTCATCTACCACGCTTATGTGTAAGTGGAGAAAGAAAAAACCCACACTGCATCTTCATCTAATGGTGCATCAAAACAAAGAGGTTCTGGGAGTGTTGTGTGTCTCAGGTAGAGGTTCCTTTGGCCCCTGTTCTTTATGTTGCTTTTCATATGGGCTGAATTACAGATATTAACAGGATGACTTTGTCTTATGCTGTTTCGGTCTTAAGTACGTACCAAAAAGGTTTGTTGCAAGCCATTATTATTTACAACAGTTGCTTTTGAGTATAAGCTATTTATTTATTTTATTTATGTACATTTTTCAAAGTATTATTATACTTGTTTCAAGGGAACCGATCTCTTGTGCAGCGTTGCACGTTTCTAAACTGATTGTATTATTATGTGAAAGTGGATTTTGAATTATTTACACCAATCCTGTCGGCCCATGTGGAATGTTTCAGAGTTGTTACTTATTCTGGATGGAACTGGTGAGCTGTAGTGTGGCAACTCTTCCTTTGGTTATTAACCCGTGACATCAACTGCTCATGCGCAATCAGCGCGACACACCAAACATGCAATTAAAC
Organism: Xyrauchen texanus; assembly: GCF_025860055.1. Classification (NCBI taxonomy): domain Eukaryota; kingdom Metazoa; phylum Chordata; class Actinopteri; order Cypriniformes; family Catostomidae; genus Xyrauchen; species Xyrauchen texanus. The sequence goes on from NC_068288.1 coordinate 46,120,550, forward strand.
AAGGCAGGGACACTCTGCAATCATCCAAACATATATTTATATATATATATATATATATATATATATATATATATATATATATATATATATATATATAAGCGTCTCCTCTTTAAGTACTCAAACAGACGATATAGCCAAATTAGGGAAATTGCCCTTACAAGGGCTGTAGCATTGCCATGGCACTATAAAGTGATGGTATTAGATTCTTCTCTAGTAAAGGCCTTCATCATGGTTCTGAATGATTGGCACGTGTAGCCACTGTAAACCAGTTCAAGGATTCCACACAGCGTCACCTGCGTCGCTCAATTAAGCGGGAGTCATGTGATGCGGCCGCGCTGATTTCAGCACCACAGCAGCGGACAGCTCCCGCCAATCTCACCAGCGCGCCATTCAGCCTTTCGAAACATTGTTTCATTGTATCGAAAACGCGGAAATGAATTGGTATAAATAGTCTTAACACCGACAGTGTGTCTCTAAGTATATATGGACACTTTAGCAAAATGTACATTTGTCTGTTGCATTATATAACAAAATATCAAAGCAAGTGCCACTTAATTTAATTAAATATAGCATAAGCACCCATCTCAAGCCTACTAAAAGTTTATTTGAAAGCCTTGTCAAATGTTAGTGCCTCATGCTCCTAGTTAATGTGCTGAACTCCACCTGTGGTCCTCTGTTAGGACACCTGTGTGAACTAAAAATCATCAAGACGCATGTTGATTCAAAGCCATTAAGCAAAAATGACTCTGAAAAGTGAGAAAAGCTCCAACAGCGTTTGAGACCCTTTGCGTTTATATTTTCCCATCTCATGCAATGCCATTCACACATTGTTAAATGAACAAATCTTTTGCCACTATTATTCTGGACTGTTATTGTCTAAAAAATATCCTTCACTTGAATGTTTCTTTGCAATTCTTTGTCCCATAATGTATAGTTTGGAGTAGTTGCATTATCCGTTTGGCATCGTAGGCTATTTTCATAATGTGTGTATCCATTAACTGGATGGACTCATTTCTTCTAATATCTCTTTATCATGATTCGATCTGATTGAATAACAAACTAATTAGTCAATTATTCTAAATACTGCAGCTGGATTTCATCTGGTGAAATTAGTGGGGGTCACTATTTTAGGCACTATTCTTTGGAATAATATGTATTGTACTCTGAGCTTTACATTGAATTGAATTGTACTGGATTGAGCTGCATAGCGACAGGAAGACTGTAGTTAATATCAGGCACTTTTATTGATGAAATTCTCCATTCTTGTAGTTTTGTTGCAGATATGACAGATGTGTTGCTGTCTGTTTTTGGAAAGCCGTGTCTGAGTTGAACATGTTGGCAGGAAGCTGCAGAGAAACACACTCAAGTCGCAAATCGCTGTAGACCGTTTATAGACTGATAGACAGACAGGTAGAGAGACAGAGATAAATAGACAAAAAGACAGATAGACAGACAGACTGATAGACAGACAGACAGACTGACTGATTGATAGACAGACTGACTGACTCACTGATAGACAGACTGACTTACTGATAGACAGACTGACTCACTGATAGACAGACTGACTCACTGATAGACAGACTGACAGACAGACAGACAGACTGACTGATAGACTGACTGACTGACTGACTGACTGATAGACAGACAGACTGACTGACTGACTGATAGACAGACAGACAGACTGACTGACTGACTGATAGACAGACAGACAGACAGACAGACTGACTGATAGACTGACTGATAGACAGACAGACTGACTGACTGACTGATAGACAGACAGACAGACAGACTGACTGATAGACTGACTGACTGACTGACTGACTGATAGACAGACAGACTGACTGACTGACTGATAGACAGACAGACTGACTGACTGACTGACTGACTCACTGATAGACAGACTGACTGACTGATAGACAGACTGACTGACTGACTGACTGACTGATAGACAGACAGACTGACTGACTGACTGACTGACTGATAGACAGACAGACAGACTGACTGACTGACTGACTGACTGATAGACAGACTGACTCACTGATAGACAGACTGACTGACTGACTGACTGACTGACTGACTGACTGATAGACAGACAGACTGACTGACTGACTGACTGATAGACAGACAGACTGACTGACTGACTGATAGACAGACAGACAGACTGACTGATAGACTGACTGACTGACTGACTGACTGACTGATAGACAGACTGACTGACTGACTGACTGACTGACTGACTGACTGACTGATAGACAGACAGACTGACTGACTGACTGACTGATAGACAGACAGACTGACTGACTGACTGACAGACAGACAGACTGACTGACTGACTGATAGACAGACAGACAGACTGACTGATAGACTGACTGACTGACTGACTGACTGACTGACTGACTGATAGACAGACAGACTGACTGACTGACTGACTGACTGACTGACTGACTGACAGATAAATAGACAGACTGAATGACTGACTGATAGACAGACAGACAGATAGACAAATAGACAAACAGACTGATGGATAGACAGACAGACAGATACAAACAAATAGACAGACTGACTGATAGACACAGACTGACTGACAGATAGAGACAGAAAGATAAATGGACAAATAGACAGACTGAATGACTGATTGACAGACAGACAGACAGACAGATATATACCCGCTGTCCCTCAGGCTACTATGATATAATTGTGGGATGTTGGTGTATCATCTCTACTATTACATTTGGAAAATTCCACTGTTGGCTAAAATTAAACAATGAAATTGGCATTGGTACCACAGACACATATCTCTGTGCCATCTACAATCCTCCAGCAGATTCCCCTTACCATGATGAGGAATATCTGAACAACATCCACACAGAGATCAGCCGTTTCCAGGCCCAGGGAAACGTGCTGCTGTGTGGAGACTTTAACGCAAGAACTGGAACTGAACTGGATAATATTGACCCAATGGGCAATAAACATGTGTTTGGCCAGAGCCCCCTGAGCCTCACGAAAAACCTCCCAGCACGGAACAATCTCGACCATACTGTAAATAAAAATGGTACAGAATTCGTGCACCTCTGCCAAGCCTCGGGCTTATACATAATTAATGGCAGGATCAGAGGGGACTCATTAGGGAGGTTCACGTGTTATTCAGGGCTTGGAGCGAGTGAAATTATTCAACCTTGTACTTAGTTCGGGCAAAACACAAAAGTGGGGACAAACTGGACCCGAATAATTTCAGAGGCATTTGTGTGAGCAGTAATCTGGGGAAGTTATTTAGCAGTATTTTAAATAACAGAATTGTAGACTTCCTTAAAGAAGACAATGTCCTGAGCAAGAGTCAGATTGGATTCCTTCCAAATTCTAGAACTACGGACCACATTTATACCCTACACACCCTAATCAATAAACACGTACACCAGACCAAACAAGGGGAAATATTTGAATGTATTCGGACAACAAATGTGCAATAAGAATTGGCAACAAACATACAGAACTCTTCCCCCAGAAGAGAGGAGTGCGGCAGGGCTGTAGTCTGAGTCCAACACTCTTCAACATCTACATTAATGAACTAGCGGTGCAGTTGGGACAGTCTACAGCCCCTGGACTCACTCTGCAAGACAGAGACATCAAGTTTTTGCTCTATGCAGATGACCTGGTGCTGCTGTCACCCACTCCACAGGGACTACAGCAACATCTGGACCTACTGGAGAACTACTGCCAGAACTAGGCCCTGGCAGTCAACCTAAAGAAGACAAACATTATGGTTTTTCAGAAAAAGCCCAGATGTCAGGAACACAGACACCAGTTCTCTCTAGGCAGCACCGCACTAGTGCACACTATGCAGTACACTTACCTCGGCCTGGTCATCACTGCATCAGGGAGTTTCAGTAAGGCGGTGAATGCACTTAAAGCTAAAGCTAGAAGAGCTCTATACGCTATTAAGAAAAAGTTCTATAATACTGAATTACCAATTCCAATCTGGTGTAAGATCTTTGATAGTGTCGTACAGCCCATTGCGCTGTATGGAAGTGAGGTTTGGGGTCCACTCAGTGATCAGAGCTACACTAGATGGGACAAACATCCAACAGAAGCCCTACACACAGAGTTCTGCAAAATTATTCTAAAACTACAAAGGAAAACAGACAGACACTGACAGACAGACAGACAGACACACAGACAGACAGATGGACAATCTGACAGACAGACGGACGGACAGACAATCTGATAGACAGACAGACAGACAGACAGACAATCTGATAGACAGACAGACAGACAGATGGACACTCTGATAGATAGACAGACAGACAATCTGATAGATGGAGAGACAGACAATCTGATTGAAAGACAGACAAACAGACTGATAGACAGACAAACATATACAGACAGAGACAGACAGTCAGACAATCTGATTGATAGACAGACAGACAGACAGACGGACAATCTGATAGACAGACAGACAGACGGACACTCTGATAGATAGACAGACAGTCAGATGGACAATCTGATAGATAGACAGACAGACAGACAATCTGATAGATAGACAGACAGTCAGATGGACAATCTGATAGATAGACAGACAGACAGACAATCTGATAGATAGACAGACAGACAGACAGACAATCTGATAGATGGAGAGACAGACAATCTGATTGAAAGACAGACAAACATATACAGACAAAGACAGACAGACTGACAATCTGATTGATAGATAGACAGACAGACAGTATGGGTCTTTAGTGTCTCTCTTTGTTTTGTTTTTATTTCAGAACAGTGTGATGGATTTAGATTCCAGAAGAAATGGCATGAATGCATGAAAGAGTGTTGAGAACAGTCTCCCATCTCCCATGATTTGATGAATTTGTGGTCAGATGTCATCTCACTTTGTGACTAGCGTCATATATGTCCCTCACCTCATGACATTGTGCTGTTAAAAACCTGTCCTGTGTGTTTACCTCCTTATCCGGTGGCCTTCTGCCGATGTCTACCTGCGACTTGTGTCAGCACTTCTACTGATTAATACCCATCATTATTGAGTCAGGTGTGTGTGTGTGTGTGTGTGTGTGTGTGACCACTCAGTTCAGGTGTGAATCAGGCACCAGCGTTTAAGGTTTGCTGTGAATAAAGCAGCGTGGTATCAGGCCGACAGAGATGCGGCTCGGGGAATCTGCCCTCCACGACCAGCATGCGACGCTGCATCAATCTAAAGCACCAAGGCAGGCTGATTCATGAGCGAGCAGCCTCGCCACTGTTTATATGGACCTGTTTGTGTGGTGCACCATTACAGTGATAAAGGGGACATACAACACCTCGTAAAGATGCACTTTTCTGATGAGGGGGAAACCAAACCTCTACTGGCATAACAAGGCCTTTATTGTTCATACTTTAGTCAAACTAAACCATGTTAGTCATTCACAAAATGCATACTGTTAAGTATAAGTATAACCAACTGGCGATGTCTTAAACTACACAGGAAGCACAGCTTCTACTAAAATGTTATAAGAAATGCAGCAATGACAAGTTCAGTATGTGTACACACATTCTCAGTGGATGCATGGCCCATAGAGCTTCAGTGTTTCAGTGGGAGTCTATGGCAGATACCTCTACCATTAGAGTCAATGCTACAAAAGATCAAAGAGGCTCTAATCATGTCATTTTGGGTCCCTCCAGACACAGTATGAGTATTGGCATTGGATCTGCATCTAATTGGTTATTGGATATTGGTCAAAAATAATGCCATAAATAGTTTTTATTTAGCAGTTAACTTCATACAAAGTCCAGTAAACATAAAAAAACGAAACCAATATTTGGTGTGACAACCTTTACCTTCAAAACAGCACCAGTTCTCCTAGGTACACCTGGACTCTGTTTTTCTTGGTTGTTGGCTGATAGGATGTTCCAAGCTTCTTGGAGAATTAACCACAGTTCTTCTATCTATTTAGGATGTCTCAATTTCTTCTGTCTCTCATGTAATCCCAGTCTGACTCAATGATGTTGAGATCCGGGCTCTTTGGGGTGGCTATGTGTAAATTTTCATTTTTCCCTGTGACATTTGTAGGATATTTGGTATGCGACATTTAGAAATATGTGAGCTATGAACTAAATTAAACTGTTCTTATTGTACCTTATTAGGTAATGAAATGTATAATGGAATTAGTCTTTTAGAAGCGGGGATGAGATTATTTATCAAAATATACCACAGTCAATCGTCTTTGAATACAGACAAACTTTATTGCTATTCTAAACATAAATCTAATCTAACACATATATACATGAGACAGGTTGGTGAAAAGAGTGACAATGTGAAATAAATTACATTTTACATTTACATTTACACATTTGGCAGATGCTTTTATCCAAAGTGACTTACAGTGCACTTATTACAGGGACAATCCCCCCCGGAGCAACCTGGAGTTAAGTGTCTTACTCAAGGACACAATGGTGGTGACTGTGGGGATCGAACCAGCAACCTTCTGATTAACAGCCCTGTGCTTTAGCTACTACACCACCATTCCTATATATATATATATATATATATAAAGATATATATATATACGAGAGAGAGAGAGAGAGAGAGAGAGTGAGAGAGTGAGCGTGAGAGAGTGAGAATGAATGAATGAATGATCAATACAGTGAATATGGCAATGCCTTAAGAACCATTTATCCTGCTTTGAGTCTACATCGTCAGAGCGAAGTCTGAGCAGTCAGCGAAGCAGAAGAGACAATCACGAGGCGGAAGAGAGAGTGTTCTTCCTGTTTGGAAACATTTGAACTGCAATTAGCCGCATCCCCAAAGGTGTCCTACGCCAATCAGAAGTGACTTTTCAGAGTCACATGGTCAGCTGGGCTGTCTTTTCAGACAGTTGATTTATAGTCCTTTTGTTTCAGATTATTACAAATCTCCGCTAAAACATATTTAATCATGAACTTTTATATCTTGAGAATGGTACAAGAGACTTTTTGCAGTTCGATAGAGCAAACAGAACCAGAATTATTATTATTATTTACAAAAATACCAAAAAAAAAAATCACAAGATTGTAAACATGCATTATTTGAATCTTATTCTCGAATTTAGGAGTGTTCTGATAAATGCAACCAATTGTTTTGTAGGTAGTCTGCTGTTTATGTTTGCAAGGTGAGCTTATAAATTTGGGGAGTGATAAGTGCACCAAGATGCAGTTTAAGAGGTCAATGTGACGTATTCTGAGTTAAATAGAATATTCAGTGAGAAACAAATGTAGGATGGAAATCCATTGGGAATGGACTGGATTGTGAAAAGTGGCCGTTGCATACCAGAATAGAGCCAGAGCTTTGAGTAGTCAATGGAGGTTAAATCATTTCCACCTATTTAATTAGCATGCTTTTATCTTCTGTGTGTGTTGTGAAGGTTTACGGTGTGACTGTTTGACTACATTGTGTCATATATCAGGTGACCAGGCTCATATTTCTGAAGGATTACAGTAAAATGGTCTGCACTCATTTAGCGCTTTTTTAACCATAGAGGTTACCAAAGCACTTTACACTGTGTCCCATTCTCACACACACACACACACACACACATATACACACATATACACCAATGATGGCAGAGCTGCCATGCAAGGCACTAGCCTGCCATTGGGAGCAACTTGGGGTTCAGTATCTTGCCCAAGGACACTTCAGCATGTGGAGTCGTGTGGGCCGGGAATCGAACCACCAACCCTGCGATTAGCAGCTGATCTGCTCTACCACCTGAGCCACAGTCAATGGAAAGTCCCCACCACTGTGGCTTTGTCTGTGTGTGTTTGTGTATCGGTGTGGAGTGTGCCGCAGATCGGGGAGCATGTGTTGGTATTTAGCAGTCTGTGCTGGTCTTTGGCAAGGCTCCATTTCAAATGACCACAGCAGATGCGAGCGGCGGGGAGTTTAATGACCGAAATAAAGTTATAATTCCCCTCTACACTGAGGGAAGTACATCAAGGCTTGTTGAGGAGAGCTGTGCTGTTACTTTACTAAGGAATCAGACAACAGAATATCAAAGAGACCACTTAGAACACCCAAGCAATCCCATTGCAATGCACATCAGAAGGCCTTGGAAACCGTAGCATGGTAGCGACGAGATTTGCATGGGCAAACAGCAATTATATATATATATAGTACCCCATAGATGTGCATCATAGATACAGCTTTGTGTGAGGAACAGACTAAAATGTAAGTTATTATTCTCTGATAATCTTCCTCTCAGATCTCACAAGGACAATAGCCGCATGAATGTTCTTCTGAACACCTCGTGGAAAGTCAAATGGATTTGTAACATGATATGACGTAAATAATGACAGAATTTAAAGTTCAGGGTGAACTGTTCCTTTAAGGCACATTTATATGATCACATGTCACATGTCACCTGTCGAACCCCCTTCACACTTCACAAACCGCTGTTATAATGAGAGCTGTCACACTTTATTAGAGTGTTTTCAGCCACACACACCCTTTATCATCTATAGAGAGGTGTGTGTGTGTGTGTGTGTGTGTGTGTGTGTGTGTGTGTGTGTGTGTGTGTGTGTGTGTGAGATAGAGAGAGCTCTAGAGGGTCATGAGTAGGTGGAAGAGCACCTGTGATGTCATCGATTGCTCATAGTGTTCTTGTTAAAAGCGTTTAGATTTTCCTCCTGCCTGCAGGGAATCCACAAAATCATCACGTACAGACTCACATCGAGCAGGAGAAAGAACGCTCACACACGCACACACACACTCACACACACATACACTAACACACATACACTAACACACACTCACACACACACATACATACATACACACACACACTCACACACATACATACATACACACATACATACACACAAACTCACACACATACATACACACACTCACATACACACATACATACACACACTCACACACATACATACACACACTCACATACACACATACATACACACACTCACACACATACATACATGAAAATTGATTAATGGAAAGGAGGAGGTGAGAAGCGGCTTGACAATATAAATAATAGTTTAATATAAAACTGAACCAAAAAAAAACACACACAGGTGTCGGACAGCTGTCCGTAAATCTCTCTCTCTCTCGCACTGCCGTCTTCGGTCGGCCTTTATCCCTCTCGAGGGCTAATTAGCCTGATTAGGAGCCGGGTGTGCGGAATCATGACCCCGCCCTGCCACATACATGTATATATATATATGTGTATGTGTGTGTGTGTGTGTGTGTAAATATATTATTACATATATAGTTTTGTGTGTGTTGAACAGTGTCTAAAAAACAGTGTTGACATTTTGCAACCCTAAATGTCTAGTATTATAATTATGCAATGTTCTTCCAAAATTTACCATAAACAAAATCTGCATAAAATATGCTTTTATTATAACCAGCGGCTTTCAAGAAGAGAAAAAATATAACATCAATAACAATGCTTGTCTCTGAGGATTTCTTGATTTATTTTTTACTGCTGTACCTATAAGGGGCCGTTCACACTCAACGTGTTTTTGCGTCCTGTCAACGCTGTTTTTCAGTTTGCTGTTTTTCAAACTTGCACTTGACCGATGTCTTTAACCGTTCTTCCACGTCCTTCTGTTTTTAAGACGCTGTGTGAAGTTGAAAAGCACTTCGACTTGAATAAACATCTAGTTGTGTAACAACGCATTCAGCCTGAACAGCCCCTCAGACTTCTATTCAAACCCTCTGTTCAATGAGGACGTGTGGCAATGACTTCTAATGTTTCATCTTAAAGCTCTTATATTATTGATTAGCATATAAAGCTAACTAAAATGACTACAACACATGTTTTAAATAATACAAAAAACTGTATTTTATTTATGATTCAGTTTCCATTTGAGGATGTTCCCGAAAGTTCCCAAAGGGAGAGTTTGTCACATTTAGCTCTTGTCAGGGAACGGTTTTTAAAGTAATGCACTTTCCCTCAAGCATACGCATAAGTGCTTATCAAGCATCCTCAAAATCACTTTAAACTCTTATCTTGGTTGATGCGTTTCTTCCCTGTGTTTCTCGTGTATTGAAGCTGAATTATGCATCGTCGGCAAACCATCATTTTTGATATTTGACTGTGCAGGTGTCAATCACTGTTGAGTGGTGATGGAGCTTTGCTGTCTCCTCATGAGCGTGTGTTAGTGCCATTCCAGCTGTAATTGCTTTAATCAGCCCAGGAACACCTCCGAGCTTTGACAGAGCAATTAAACGGCAAATTAAAAAAGGAACATTAACGCAGCTGGTGCCTTGAACGCTATTATGTGCAATCTAGTGTGTTTGTGTGCTGAAATACACACAGATGTCTCATTTGTTGATATACAGCCATTCTCGTCTGGCGTGTGATTGAACGCGATGCACCACGTTTGAATGTGCACGTGAGATTTCTTACACGTCTGGTTGATTTAGCACCAGTCTGTGGCCTGCGGACTGAGAGAGCAAGAAGAGAGGATGGATGGAGACATTTGTCGAACATTCATTAGTGTAAACGAACTGAACCGTCCATAATAAAGCAGCTTCCTGCAAGCGATCGTTCCATCAGCTCCAGGAAGCTAGCGTGACGCTTGCACCGTGTGTGTGTGTGTGTGTGTGTGTGTGTGTGTGTGTGTGTGTTATCTGTTTTCTACAGGGTTTTGAGCATCAACGAGGAAGTCTTGTATAATAAGGGCTCTCCACTAAATGAAAGAAAAATAACAAATTAGATCTTTTTAATATCTCAACTGTGTCTCCTAGTAATGAGATTTAATGAAGGTTTTGCTCTCGTTTCTCAGCATGTCAACAATTGACTCATTCTTTGACTCTGCTTGTATTTCTCCAATGCAATTTCATGATTTGTTTTGAATCCCGTGGCCTCGCTTTAGAGCTTAAGGACCTAAAAGTGTCCCACAAGCAGCCTTGTGCGACATATTTCCATGCAAAATTTGTAGGAACTCTCGTAAGCTCACGTGAAGTGTTGCACAACCCACATTTTCCTGCCTGCTTGCATCCCGTATCGGAAAAGGTTTCAGTCCTCTCCACAGAAGAGAGGTGAATCATTCTGTATTGACTTGGGTTTTTTGTTTAGGGTTGATAATCTATCATTAGAGGCGTTGTCTTGTCATCCAATCCACTGGACATGAGCTCGGTTTGCAGGGCCAAAGAGGACACGGCAATCAGTCAAACATATTTATTCTGTAATGCAAGCTTCGCCAAACAGGCAAGCCTTGAAGCGGCTGTTTTAATGGATGCGAGCAGTTCTGAACACATTAGTAGCTTTTATTAGTTCATTTCATCTAACTAATGAATGCCTGTTAAACACGGAACAGTCCTAGCTCATGTTTCCCTTTGATATTCATTAGAAAAATATGCTGACAGGGATGTTTGCCAGTGTTCAAATAGACCTAAAGAGGCAGAAAACTCCTTTTAAATGCTAAAGAGCAGTCAGTCAGCGTGCGGTGGCTTTACACACTTGGCCAGCAGAGCATTATATCCCATTCAGCTCGTACCTTAAGTCCAATTACACTTTACATGCCACTGGGAAGGATTACTGCTTTGTGGCCATCGACAAAGTCATTCTCCATCTTTTACTGACTGAAAAATGTTTCTGATAAAGCTGAGAAATCGAGACTCACGACTGAGTAGACTATATAAGCAAATTGCTATTCATTTATCATCATGGCGGATCTACAGTTCAGGGTTTCTGCTGTCACAGAATTCAGTGTCACTATCTGTCATTTTACTTCTCCTTGTGAATATCACTTTTTCATCCTTAACCAGTTGAATGGCCTCTGATCTACCTGGACCAAATGTTTATGAACATTTACCACAGTAGTACCATGTTATATGGATATTTTCCACAGTAGAACCATGATTTCCTGGACATTTACCACAGTAGAACCATGTATTTATGAACATTTACCACAGTAGAACCATGTTATATGGACATTTTCCACAGTAGAACCATGTTTTTATGAACATTTCCCACAGTAGAACCATGTTTTTATGGACATTTACCACAGTAGTACCATGTTATATGGACATTTACCACAATAGAACCATGTTTTTATGAACATTTACCACAGAAGTACCATGTTATATGGACATTTACCACAATAGAACCATGTTTTTATGAACATTTACCACAGTAGTACCATGTTATATGAACATTTCCCACAATAGAACCATGTTTTATGAACATTTACCACAGTAGTACCATGTTATATGGACATTTCCCACAATAGAACCATGTTTTTATGAACATTTACCACAGTAGTACCATGTTATATGGACATTTCCCACAATAGAACCATGTTTTTATGAACATTTACCACAGTAGTACCATGTTATATGGACATTTACCACAATAGAACCATGTTTTTATGAACATTTACCACAGTAGAACCATGTTATATGAACATTTCCCACAATAGAACCATGTTTTTATGAACATTTACCACAATAGAACCATGTTTTTATGAACATTTACCACAATAGAACCATGTTTTTATGAACATTTACCACAATAGTACCATGTTATATGGACATTTACCACAATAGAACCATGTTTTTATGAACATTTACCACAGTAGTACCATGTTATATGAACATTTCCCACAATAGAACCATGTTTTTATGAACATTTACCACAGTAGTACCATGTTATATGGACATTTCCCACAATAGAACCATGTTTTTATGAACATTTACCACAATAGAACCATGTTTTTATGAACATTTACCACAGTAGAACCATGTTTTTATGAACATTTACCACAGTAGAACCATGTTATATGAACATTTCCCACAATAGAACCATGTTTTTATGAACATTTACCACAATAGAACCATGTTTTTATGAACATTTACCACAATAGAACCATGTTTTTATGGACATTTACCACAGTAGAACCATGTTATATGAACATTTCCCACAATAGAACCATGTTTTTATGAACATTTACCACAGTAGAACCATGTTTTTATGGACATTTACCACAGTAGAACCATGTTATATGAACATTTCCCACAATAGAACCATGTTTTTATGAACATTTACCACAGTAGAACCATGTTTTTATGGACATTTACCACAGTAGAACCATGTTTTTATGGACATTTACCACAGTAGAACCATGTTTTTATGAACATTTACCACAATAGAACCATGTTTTTATGGACATTTACCACAGTAGAACCATGTTTTTATGAATATTTACCACAATAGAACCATGTTTTTATGGACATTTACCACAGTAGAACCATGTTTTTATGAACATTTACCACAATAAAACCATGTTTTTATGGACATTTACCACAGTAGAACCATGTTATATGAACATTTACCACAATAGAACCATGTTTTTATGAATATTTACCACAATAGAACCATGTTTTTATGAATATTTACCACAATAGAACCATGTTTTTATGGACATTTACCACAGTAGAACCATGTTTTTATGAACATTTACCACAATAAAACCATGTTTTTATGGACATTTACCACAGTAGAACCATGTTTTTATGAATATTTACCACAATAGAACCATGTTTTTATGGACATTTACCACAGTAGAACCATGTTTTTATGAACATTTACCACAATAGAACCATGTTTTTATGAATATTTACCACAATAGAACCATGTTTTTATGAACATTTACCACAATAAAACCATGTTTTTATGGACATTTACCACAGTAGAACCATGTTATATGAACATGTACCACAATAGAACCATGTTTTTATGAATATTTACCACAATAGAACCATGTTTTTATGAATATTTATCACAATTGAACCATGTTTTTATGGACATTTACCACAGTAGAACCATGTTTTTATGAACATTTACCACAATAAAACCATGTTTTTATGGACATTTACCACAGTAGAACCATGTTATATGAACATTTACCACAATAGAACCATGTTTTTATGAATATTTACCACAATAGAACCATGTTTTTATGAATATTTACCACAATAGAACCATGTTTTTATGAACATTTACCACAATAAAACCATGTTTTTATGGACATTTACCACAGTAGAACCATGTTATATGAACATGTACCACAATAGAACCATGTTTTTATGAATATTTACCACAATAGAACCATGTTTTTATGAATATTTATCACAATTGAACCATGTTTTTATGGACATTTACCACAGTAGAACCATGTTTTTATGAACATTTACCACAATAAAACCATGTTTTTATGGACATTTACCACAGTAGAACCATGTTTTTATGAATATTTACCACAATAGAACCATGTTTTTATGGACATTTACCACAGTAGAACCATGTTTTTATGAACATTTACCACAATAAAACCATGTTTTTATGGACATTTACCACAGTAGAACCATGTTTTTATGAATATTTACCACAATAGAACCATGTTTTTATGGACATTTACCACAGTAGAACCATGTTTTTATGAACATTTACCACAATAAAACCATGTTTTTATGGACATTTACCACAGTAGAACCATGTTATATGAATATTTACCACAGTAGAACCATGTTTTTATGAACATTTACCACAGTAGAACCATGTTTTTATGAACATTTACCACAGTAGTACCATGTTTTTATGAACATTTACCACAGTAGAACCATGTTTTTATGAACATTTACCACAATAGAACCATGTTTTTATGAACATTTACCACAATAGAACCATGTTTTTATGGACATTTACCACAGTAGAACCATGTTTTTATGAACATTTACCACAATAAAACCATGTTTTTATGGACTTTTACCACAATAGAACCATGTTATATGAACATTTACCACAGTAGAACCATGTTTTTATGAACCATTTTGGACACATTTTGAGTCAGTATATCCAAGTAAACAAACACACTTGCACAATTACATGTTTGTTTACAGTTTTAAACATGATTATGAATTGTGTTTAGGTACTATTATTTTTAGCTTGTAGCTTAAATATCTGCTTTTTCTTCACGGTTGTTTTTAGCTTTGCCAATTTTTCTGCAGATTAGACTGCTTGTTAAGTTAGCTAGCTAATTTTTGGAGTAGATTTCCCAACATTTTACAAGATGACCATTTAACAATTATGACAGATTACTCAGTAAGACTAGCAGCCTGAATCCCCAGTGCCATATGAGGTTTGGGATATTTCTGTCAATAATTCTGTTTAATTCTCAAATAAGTAGTTTACTGTCCACGCTGAGGCTAGGATGTATTGGCTGTAGAGTGACATCCCGCTGTCGCTCATATACCTCTTTGGCTTAGCTAGCGCTTAGCTCAGCAGTACTGTACAGTTCTCCCTGAATTAGTACAGAAACTGCAGCATTAGTCACACTGGGGGTGGAAAGAGTCATGAAATTTGGACATCTGAAGGACAGATTTTACAGGCTCACTTGTTTTTGTCTATGAACAGATCTTAAAAAGTTCTGATGATCGGCTTTGCTTAAAGCCTGTGAAGTGCGGATCATTAAAGACATGAAATGGAATCTGAACTTATTTACATCTTACCGCAGAGACATATTGCATGTGGAGGCTTCACGCTATACTCCACGACATCCACACACAACTCACCACAAGAGCGAGAACCACCTTATAGCGACCACAAGGAAGTTACCCCATGTGACTCTACCCTCCCTAGAAACCCGGCCAATTTAGTTGCTAAGGAGACCTGGCTGGAGTCACTCAGCATGCCCTGGATTTGAACTCACGACTCCAGGGGTGGTAGTCAGCGTCTATACTAGCTGAGCTAACCAGGCACACAAAATTTTATTTTCCGATGATTTTACTACCAAACCACGATGGTAACACAACAATATCAACCAACCTTCGTAGACTAGATTTATGCATTTTCAACATAAATTAATTGTTTGCTCGTGCAAAACTTGCCACCAAAAATGTAAAGGTAGTTTTCAAGTTGCTGCTTCATGGTTGCTAAGGTGTTCTTAGTGGTTTTTAGCCCATTGGTATGTGGTTGCTAAGGTGTTCTGAGTGGTTTTTAGCCCATTGGTATGTGGTTGCTAAGGTATTCTGAGTGGTTTTTAGCCCATTATTAAGAGGTTGCTAAGGTGTTCTGAGTGTTTTTTAGCCCATTGGTATGTAGTTGCTAAGGTGTTCTGAGTGTTTTTTTAGCCCATTGGTATGTAGTTGCTAAGGTGTTCTTAGTGGTTTTTAGCCCATTGGTATGTGTTTGCTAAGGTGTTCTGAGTGGTTTTTAGTCTATTGGTATGTGGTTGCTAAGGTGTTCTGAGTGGTTTTTAGTCTATTGGTATGAGGATGCTATGGTGTTCTAAGTGGCTTTTAGCCCATTGGTTTGTGGTTGCTAAGGTGTTCGGAGTGTTTTTTAGCCCATTGGTATGTAGTTGCTAAGGTGTTCTTAGTGGTTTTTAGCCCATTGGTATGTGGTTGCTAAGGTGTTCTGAGTGGTTTTTAGCCCATTAGTAAGAGGTTGCTAAGGTGTTCTGAGTGTTTTTTAGCCCATTGGTATGTAGTTGCTAAGGTGTTCTTAGTGGTTTTTAGCCCATTGGTATGTGTTTGCTAAGGTGTTCTGAGTGGTTTTTAGTCTATTGGTATGAGGATGCTATGGTGTTCTAAGTGGCTTTTAGCCCATTGGTTTGTGGTTGCTAAGGTGTTCGGAGTGTTTTTTAGCCCATTGGTATGTAGTTGCTAAGGTGTTCTTAGTGGTTTTTAGCCCATTGGTATGTGGTTGCTAAGGTGTTCTGAGTGGTTTTTAGTCTATTGGTATGAGGATGCTATGGTGTTCTAAGTGGCTTTTAGCCCATTGGGGTGTGGTTGCTAAGGTTTCTGAGTGTTTTTTAGCCCATTGGTATGTGGTTGCTAAGGTGTTCTGAGTGGTTTTTAGTCTATTGGTATGTGGTTGCTAAGGTGTTCTGAGTGGGTTTTAGCCCATTGGTATGTGGTTGCTAAGGTGTTTTAGGTGGTTGCTAGGTGGTTGTTGAATTATTCTGCTGAATTATCTGTTTCTCCCAAAAAAAAAAAAAGTTTATTTCAAAACACACTGAGAAGACTTTAATTTTTAGACTTTTTATTTTTAAGGGATCTTCTTTGACTTGAGCAGGTTGCTGTCTCTAGTGTTGCTCATGGAGTGCATATCAGGTAAACTGTTTTTTCTCTCATTCTTTCAGTTTTCTGCTGGTCTTATCGTGTCTGGTTCTGTCCGTGTTCTCCACCATTAAAGAATTCGAGAAGAGTTCTGAAGACGCGCTGTACATACTGGTATATTATATTGCACGGGCCATCAATATTGATTCATCATGTTTACATCTGTGGAGCGATCTGTACACGGTCATGCTAATGTAACATTTATGTGCATTTATGTAGGAAATTGTAACCATTGTGGTTTTCGGAGTGGAATACATTGTTCGGATCTGGGCTGCTGGATGTTGCTGTCGATACAGAGGATGGAGGGGGAGACTCAAATTCTCCAGGAAACCGTTTTGTGTTATCGGTGAGTATCTCTATTCATATCTAGAGTTAAAGGAAATCATAAATGCATCACTACACAAATGTGAATATAATCAGGGCATGTGCTAATTCATCGATACGTACAGTATGTACAACCAATAGTTATGTCCTTCAAAGTGCGGTTGGTACTTTCATTTGTTATAATAATACATTTAGTTGCATTTGTTGAAATACAGGGTCAATCATGGCTTACATTGTTGAAAAACTACTGTAGCTGCTTCAGGCCAATCCTTAAATGGTAAAAATCCATGCAGCATTTTTTTTGTTTGGCATGGTCTGAAGATCATCTTGGACAGATTGACGTTTCACTCGATGACCACTAGGTGACGCTGTCCCTAGACGTCTCAGATTCCCTCAAGATAGGATAAATGCAATTTGGCACACCTTAGAAAAATTTGTAGCATTAGAGTTCACATGACTCAACGAATCGGAAAGAGCTTAGCAAATTGATAACTTTTAACCAATAGGTGGCGCTTTCACCAAACTTGGCAGGGAGGCTTAGATCATGGTAGCAGCAACACCCACCAATTTCTGTGTTTATTCGACAAAGCATTGCCAAGATACAGCCCGACTGTCAGTGCTTCGACCCTATTAAATTATGTGTGTTAACAAATTCTTTCACCAGGGGTGCATTAATGCACAGGCTTACCTAGGCTTATGCCCAGAGCCACTAAATCCCAGGGGGACCCCATTCACGGTGTTCACCACCCTATTGTCTCCTGTAGACTGTCACGGAAGGAGCGCACATGAACATGGAGATGTTGCGCAACATCGATTCTGTCAGTCTAATGTATGTTTATAGTTCTTCAGATGACTGGGAGGGGAGCCCCAGGATATATAAGTATTTCCCAGGAGAATCCCAATATTAAAATTGGCCCTAGCAAACTAGTTCTGCGCACCCTCATAGCAGTTTCATATTCCCAGTTCCCAGATATTTTGAATTTCACTAATGGCGGTTTATACCACAGATATCATGGTGCTGATCGCCTCTATCTCAGTGTTGGCGGCCGGGACGCAGGGGAACGTGTTTGCCACCTCTGCAATCAGGAGTCTCCGATTCCTCCAGATCCTTCGTATGATCCGCATGGATCGCCGCGGAGGAACCTGGAAGCTCCTGGGATCTGTCGTCTACGCTCACAGCAAGGTAACCAAAGTACATAGCAGTGGCTGAAACTGCTCCGTAACCATAGAAACATCATTTTTGTGTTGCCAATTCCAATTTTATGAATTTTTTATTTTTTTTTAAACATTTGTAGGTCACTCAGCTTTTTGTTGCAATACATCTATTTGAAATCTTCATTGTGGACTGAAACTAAACAAAAGAGGTCTAATAGTTCTTACAAGTGCCTTGACAATTTTCTCAGAAGATCCATAAAATTCAGACCAATAGTTAAGCCAGTAGTTTAATGCGGGCTGCCATTTATGCAATAAACGTTAACCTGTTGATGAACGCCCCTTTTTGAGCACAAACCATGAAAATGACCTGAACTGAAATGGTTGTATTTACGGGACCCTTTGGAGTTTGGACACAGTTGTGGTCTCTTTTGAAAGAGACACTTTGGGCTTTATTTCACAAGTTTCAGAATTAATATCTGTTGTTATTTATTAAAGTTAGAGAAGCTGAAGTTTATATTAATGGAAATATTTTGTGCTGAACATGGTTTTTATAATCTAAAATAACAATAATAAAAGTACCAAAACACTCCAGAAATACAATGTTCTCAAAGTCACGAGTCTAAAGAAGTTTCGTTTCTAATCTGAAGATGATCGAATAATAATTGAGGTCCTGCAGCTTTAATCTCTGTAAAATCTCTGGAAGTGTTCAGAGTAAAATTAAGCTCCGCCTCTCAAGACGACACTAAATCTGACGGCACTGCTCGACTATTATGAATAAAACTACGCCACATTTCTAAAAATAGACTTTGGAGACGGGCTGGTTTTGTTTATGAGACTCTAATATATCAGATCATAAACAGTTTTACAACATGAATGCTGCTCAGATTGCAGTTTGATGAAGAATGATGACGAAGGCGAGATCGCATGTAAACAATGAAGAATATATCAATATTGCTCACATTTATCACTTTTATGGACAAAAATGCTATTGGATGATTTTAATGAACGCTTGTCATGGACGATTGACCCGAGTGTGTTGAACTGGATTCATCTGGCGATCGTGTTTCATAATAAAAGTCCCGTTTTGATATCGCATGTTTTCATTTGTACTCCTGACACAAATAACTCAATTACTGTTTCTGGAGGATTACTATCGTGAAACAGAGATCGGATATCAATGTTGAACACTTTAACCTTTGAAGAGCTGTATAATGTTAACATTAATTACATTTATAGATGGTAAATTATATATTAAATGTAAGCAGAGTGACGTCACTACCGCATGCGGGCGATTGCGTATCAACAGGTGGAGCGGAGGGGGGCGGGGCCGGGCTAGAATGTCACACGCCCGGTCCCCAATCGGCCTGATGTTGCGCGCGAGGGATAAATGCGGCCGGTGACGACGGTTCGAGAGAGAGAGAAGTACGGGCATGTCCGTCGTGTGTGTGTGTGTGTGTTTATGTTTGTGTGTTTTGTTTAAATTTTCATTAAATTATAATTTATATTGACAAGCCGGTTCTCGCCTCCTCCTTGCCCATCTTAACCCCCTTACATTGGTGCCAAAACCCGGGAAGGAGGAGGGATGCCCGTCGCAGAGTCCTCGACACTGCCGTCCACCCAGGGGAGCGCTGCTGCCATCTGCCGGGTGACGGAGTAGCCCGACCGCCCGGATGCGGGAACGGCCGTCGTCCTCTGGGGGAGTGGGGACTGGATTCCCCGACCGCCTGGAGCGAGGGAGCCACTGCCGGGGGCGGAAGAGTGCCCTGCCGTCCCCAGAGACATGGAGGGGTCGAGGGAAGACCGCCGTCCACGAGGGGAGGAGGGAAGCAACTCCCCAACCGCCTGGAGCGGTAGGGCCGCTGCCAGGGGCGGAGGAGTGTCCCCACGTGCCGTCAGAAAAGCGTAGGGGCATTCTGTCCGCTGGGGGTTGGGGGTTTGACTCTGGTTCGCCGAGAGAAGAGTGGCTGTCATCCGCCGGAGAGTGTGGAGGAGTGTTCGAGGAACACGCGACGGTACATCAGAGAACCGGCGAGTGAGCTTTTTCTCTCTCCTCTCTCTCTCTCTCTCTCTTTCGCAAGGTGTTGGCCTTTTCCCTCGCCTATTTTGTTTTTTTTGTTGTTGTTTTCCCCTCCTGTCTCCTCCCAGGTCGAGGAAGGCAGGGATGACCTGACGGGGCGCAAAGCACGCCCCTCCCCAGGGAAAGGGGGGGGGGTGGTGGTGGTGTATGTCATGCCGGTGGCACCCCGGCCTGAGGTAACGCCGGTAGGATTGTGGAGCGGAGGGGGGCGGGGCAGGGCTGGAATGACGCAAACCCAGCATATCCTGCTGCTGTGCTAAAGTGGATCTGATTGGCCAGATGCTCTCATAGAACAGATCTGGTGGCATCTTCTTGGCCAAGCGTGGCTCGAGATGGACAACCCTTAATACATCCTGATGAACTGTCACATGGAATGGATTTGGGCCATGATGGATAATATTTGATCTGCTGTTGTTGTCGGTATGTGGTCGATTGCACTTGGCAAGACGTGAACTAACTCTGGGTGCACAGTCGCAGGGACGTTGCAAATGTAACGTGCAGAGAACTGACAGAAACAAGTCATGCAGAATTTTAGAAATGTACGTTTCAGAAATGTTTTAAATCACAAGAGTTGAGTAACTGTCCCTTTGGAGGTCAGTCAGTTGTCGATGCCCATTCTGCATGTAAAATTACACATCACCGTACATGAAACATGACTAGCATTAGCATAATTTACTGTGTTGACCTCCACATTAGAAACGTTGCAGATAGAGTAACAAAAGGCTCATTTATTTTGTTTTAGATGGCTGATTTTACTATTTATAATTTTGCATAGACTATATAATGTGTATAAAATGATAATGATTGGTGCTTTGATGGTATGCCCGAGGTATGAATTCCGGGTGGGGTCTCAGACCCCCCTGGAAAGCTATTTAGCGAATAACCAGATTGGAGTCTTTGCCAATGAAGATCTGAGCAGATCCGCTCCTGTTCACTGTAACTCCGCGATTAAATTAACACGCTTAAAGTACCGTAACTTCGCGCTTCCTGCCTTTGCAAAGCCAACTGAGGTTAGAGTGAGTCACTGACAATGGAAGTCAATTGGGTCGATGAGGGTTTAAAGGCAGACATGTGAAGTTTATAACTTTATAAAACCACATTAATTATTTTGTTAAAACTTGTGTATAATATGAGCTGTAAAGTTGAAATCGAAATAAAAATTTTTACGGTCATTTTAGGGTATTTGGGTTCACAGCGTTACGTTGTTATGGCAACAAAGATGTACATATGGATAAAAATTTACACAGATGTGGTTTGTAAGCTATTCTATCACACTTAAATCCCATTTACAGACATATTGTTTATGTCTTGTGTCTATACTTTTGAAACAGTGAGTATTTTAACGTTTACCGATTGGCCCCCCATTGACTTCCATTGTAAGCGTCTCACTGGAACACTGATTTTGTCATTTTATAGAAAAGGAGGGATGAGTTGAAATCAATTTTTGAGGTAGTCAACATTATGCCACAACTGCTGTCGATTGAGCTTAACTTATATTGAACCCGGAATATTCCTTTAAGAGTCGAGTAACAGTTCTCGGTGACTCCACGTGCACATTATTGACACTTTAGCGTAATTGCAGACGTATTTGCACATATTTCATTATGCATTTGCATGCAAATACACTGGACACAGTGTGTAGACTGTGGAATATTTCTCCTGCAGTCAACATATGGAACGAGCACAACTGATGTCATCTGATCCACAAGTGATCGTCACAACTCAAAGTGTTGACTAGTGGCAAGACTATGCGGTGCAACCCTTGCCTTGATGTTGTTGTACATCGATGTATCTAGACACGCACAGAATCAGTCTTCCATATTTAAATGATACATCATGATCCATTAATCACTGGTGGCACTTCGAAAGGTCAGCGGTAAATAGGAAGTTATATTTGTTTTAAGTTTGAGTGGTTGTTTTAACGCTTGACCTGAGCGCAATGCCAGGGGTAATGCTTTAGCGTAGCGCTGTATGTTTCATAGAGTTCAATACAATGGGGATAACTGATGCAAGTCATGCAAAAAAAGCCTCAAAGGCAGTGGCGGAGCTAGGGGGCTAAAACATGTTTTAGCCATTGTTTTGGTCATTTTGTGGCACAATTTAGTTCTTTAGAGGTGAAGTCATCTCTGTACAAATGTACAAACTTAACATGTGCGCACACCAAGGTCGCCGCACCTCTCCGTCCCAGGTGTCATCATATCCACTCAACCTCACAAATAAGTTGTCATTCAAACAACTTGCAGTCTCAGTGTTTATAGAGATTCCCTTTGCTTACTTTGAAGGGCTCAAAGCTTTAAAAATAGTCTCTCATCTCCCGGTGGCATTACTGGCCTGCTGAAGATGCCCATCTGGCCTAGTTGGCATAACTATCTGCCCAGTCAGACCAGTAGTGTGCTGGGCCAAATCAAGCGTTCTTGGAATCCACCACCCCAAATCTGCCAATGATCCACTGGCGTGTTAATATGGGTCTCCTGGGAAACTAGGCATCAGACTGTGCCAACTGAGCATATTATTGACATCTATGCCAGGGTACTCACGGTCTCCGTCTCAGAAGGCACACCCAAGGACCACCCACTGTCTGTTCACTGACAGTCAGACAGGAGTAGGCGGACCGCTGCCAGGGGCTTAATTACTCAATTACTCAATTACTCAATTACTTAATAACTCAATTAAGTAATTCTGTTAATTACTTAATTACTCAATTACTTAATTACCCAATTACTCAATTAATTGTTGTAATTGCTCCATTAATTACTCAATTACTTAATTGCTCAATTACTTAATTACACAAATATTTACTCAATTAATTATTGTAATTGCTACGTTAATTGCTCAATTGCTCAATTACTCAATTATTTAATTACTCAATTACTCAATTACTCTATTACTTAATTACTTAATAACTCAATTAAGTAATTCCGTTAATTACTCTATTACTTTATTACCCAATTACTTAATTACTCAATTACTTAATTACTAAATTAATTATTGTAATTGCTTCATTAATTACTCAATTACTGAATTACTCAATTACTGAATTACTCAATTACTGAATTACTCACTTACTCAATTACTCAGTTAATTATTGTAATTGCTATGTTAATTACTCTATTACTTAATTAATAACTCAATTAAGTAATTCCATTAATTACTCAATTACTTTAATTGAGTAAATTACTTTAGGACAGACAAACATTCTAATCACATCGTCTACTCATCAATTTCTTCAGTGTTTTTTGTACAGCCGGTCACGGACTGACACTGCTGTGCAATTATTTGAATGAGTTTTATTCCATGGCGGTCTGAAATAAGTGGGCGGTTCCTGGCCAGAATAAGCAGTAGCGGTGGGGAGTTTGATTCGTCTCTGTGGCTCAAGTCTCTTGAATCCGTCATCAAAAAGAGTCCTTCAGATTCCTTCAGGTGACCATTTCTTTAAATTACGCCTTCGGCCAGTAGGTGGCGATAAATGAGAGTTTTTATGGGTCATTCAATTGTACAAGTGCATTCAGTTTGTTATGAATGAAAACACCGACTGATTCGGTGAAGGCGCAAATTCGTTCAGTGAGTCAAACCAATGATATACTTCTTCACAAACCACACTCAAATGCTATTGGCTATAGTTAATAATTAAGCAATCTTGCACTTAAATCTACGAATGGGAGAGACTCCAGTAAACAAGAAATACGCGTCAGTGTATGGAAGTGAACGACAATGGTTCGTTCACTTAAAGAGTTGTTCACTAACGGAGCATCACTAATAAGCAGCAAAGTGGACCAAAAGCATCCGTACCTGTCTGAGACTGCTAGGACAGGTTTGTCATCCAAGTCCCAAGATCTCTGAGGTGCCATTATGAGTTCGGCCTCAGGCGATGTCTCTTTCAAGGGCAGGCGCTTACAGTGCATTTTTCAGTCTAAAATGAGTTGCAGTGACGTTGCGTTCCAGCCGCTGTTTTTAAGTGGTATCCCATTTTTTAACATCCACCTGAAGGTTGCAAAGAAAAGCACAAGTTTGCTGATGACGCACAACGTTGAAGTTGTTTTTCTAAGGCTTGTTTCATACGTATTGTGCAGTGCTGTTCTTCTACATTAGTGGACGTTCTCAAAGGGTTTAGGGGTCACAACACAAAGGCAATCTACTAAATTTAGGCTTAATTTACGTTATACAAAATACCATTTCACATGGTTTATATTGATTTGGAATTAAATATGACCACAGTACTTTCATGAGAATGACCCAAATGTGTGAATTCAAATTGGCTGTTGAAGGCAGAAGTCGCCCTTCTAGGCACACAACGAGCGTCTTAGCTTAGCGTATCCCACCGGACACGACCGGCTGTGTTTACTGGATTCTTTACAGGGGTTAGGTTGCTAAATGACTCTGGGAACATATATTTAGTGAGAGAATTATGACTCAAATGAAGCTGAATTGGATCTTGTTTATTGATGTTGCATAAGATGAAGCTTATGAAGCTAATTAGCCGCTAATAAAATTAGCCGCTTGATATGCTAATGAGATTAGTGTTATGATTTACTCTGTGTGTGTGTGTGTGTGTGTGTGTGTTGTGTGTGTGTGTGTGTGTTGCATGTGTCTGTGTGTGTGTTGTGAGTGTGTATGTGTGTGTGTATGTGTATTTGTGTGTGTGTGTGGTGAGTATCTCTGTGTATGCGTGTGTTTGTCTCTGTGTGCGCGTGTCTCTGTGTGTGAGTGTGTGTGTCTATATGAGTGTGTGTGTGTGTGTGTGAGTTTGTATATGAGTGTGTGTGTGTGGTGAGTATGTGTCTCTGTGTGTGTCTCTTTGTGTGTGTGTGTGTGTCTGTGTGTGTGTGCGTGTGTGTGTTTGTATATGTGTGTGTGTGTGTGTGTGTATATATGTGTGTGTTTGTCTGTTTCTGTGTTTGTGTGTGTGTGTGTGTGTGTGTGTGTGTGGTGAGTGTGTGTCTCTTTGTGTGTGTGTGTGTCTGTGTGTGTGTGCGTGTGTGTGTGTGCGTGTGTGTGTGTGTGTGTGTGTGCGCGCGCGTGTGTGTGTGTGTGTTTGTATATGTGTGTGTGTGTGTGTGTATATATATGTGTGTGTTTGTCTGTGTTTGTGTGTGTGTGTGTGTGCGCGTGTGTGCGCGTGTGTGCGCGTGTTTGTTTGTATATGTGTGTGTGTGTGTGTGTTTGTATATGTGTGTGTGTGTGTGTGTGTTGGGAAAGAAGATTATTATTTATCCATGCTAATCATAAACTCAAATGATTTGCTAGCTTGCATGTGCTTCCAAAATATCAGATATAATCATATTTTTCTCATTTGACACATGGTTGCAATTCATTTTCTATTTCAATTTACTACAGTTACACCAATTTTGCTTGTGATATTTGAAAAGCTGCAGCTATGACCCAAATAATGCTCTATACACTAATCCCAAATGAAAAACAGCTTCCTCAGTTCAACGCTTGTATCTCAAATAACATATTCACATTGTTTTCTGAGAGCAGCAATGCAGTGTGGTAACTCCGCCCCTTACGCTAAGTACGGCAAGCCGCGAGCACTACACTCCGGGTGAAGAAGTGCATCTCACTACTTACAAAATGACGTAGAGTTGTGTAGAAGTGTGTGGTTTGGGACGCACCTTGCATCTTATTCATGACCCACAATCTAGTTTAAATTAAGCTGCATCTTCTATATTTAAATGAAATCGTTGTCATTCCTTCCTGTGCAAACACGCCTCCTTTCTATGTACATAAGGCTTATTATAGATTGCGCTTCATTAGTAACAAACGTCTGCCGCAATTTACATCACGCTATCACCACCAGGTTACCCACCACTTAGCAAGTCCTCGTGGTGGCGTAGTGACTCGCCTCAATCCGGGTGGCGGAGGACGAATCTCAGTTGTCTCTGCATCCGAGACCGTAAATCCGTGCATCTTATCACGTGACTGGTTGAGCGCGTTACCATGGAGACGTAGCGCGCATGGAGGCTTCACGCTATTCTCTGCGGCATCCACGCACAACTCTCCACACGCCCCACCGAGCACGAGAACCACATTATAGCGACCACGAGGAGGTTACCCCATGTGTCTCTACCCTCCTTAGCAACCGGCCTAATTTGGTTGCTAAGGAGACCTGACTGGAGTCACTCACCACACGCCCTACCGAGCGCGAGAACCACATTATAGCGACCACGAGGAGGTTACCCCATGTGACTCTACCCTCCTTAGCAACCGGCCTAATTTGGTTGCTAAGGAGACCTGACTGGAGTCACTCACCACACGCCCCACCGAGCGCGAGAACCACATTATAGCGACCACGAGGAGGTTACCCCATGTGACTCTACCCTCCCTAGCAACCGGCCTAATTTGGTTGCTAAGGAGACCTGACTGGAGTCACTCACCACACGCCCCACCGAGCGCGAGAACCACATTATAGCGACCATGAGGAGGTTACCCCATGTGACTCTACCCTCCTTAGCAACCGGCCTAATTTGGTTGCTAAGGAGACCTGACTGGAGTCACTCACCACACGCCCCACCGAGCGCGAGAACCACATTATAGCGACCACGAGGAGGTTACCCCATGTGACTCTACCCTCCCTAGCAATTGCTAGGGAGGGTAGAGCCAATTTGGTTGCCAAGCCAATTTGGTTGCTAAGGAGACCTGGCTGGAGTCACTCAGCACGCCCTGGATTCAAACTCATGACTCCAGGTGTGATAGTCGCCGTCAATACTCGCTGAGACTTGTTTCTGAACAGCGAGTACACTTACTGTACTCATGTGCACATGTGTTCCCGTGACAGGAACTGATCACCGCCTGGTACATCGGCTTCCTGTGTCTGATTCTGGCCTCGTTCCTGGTGTATCTCGCTGAGAAAGAAGACAACGAGATGTTTGAAACCTACGCCGATGCTCTCTGGTGGGGTCTGGTAAGCCATACGCACTTTCTCACCATTATAAATGCACTTGAACGTCATTTACTTTGTCCACAAAACACTTCTAATGTAGTGTGGGATCAATAGTAGTCCATAAGCAGTTCCACCAGAGTAAATTACATTGTTTTTCACTCGCAACCCATTTGGAAACAAGTTGGAAACACCATTTGTTTGGTGTAATTTGATTTGGCGAATTTCAAGAAGCCTGTCAAGAACATGTTTAGGTCGTATCTGACCCTCAAAATGAAACTTCTTGCATCATTTATTCACCCTCATGCCATCCCAGATATGTATGAATTTCTTTCTTCACCAGAGCACAAATGAAGATTTTTAGAAGAATATCTCAGCTCTGTAGGGCCATACAATGCAAGTGAATGGTGGCCAGAACTTTGAAGCTCCAAAAAGCACATAAAGGAAGCATAAATGGGAAATGGTCTGCACTTTTATAGTGCCTTTTTTAACCTTAGCGGTTACCAAAGTGCTTTACACTGTGTCCTATTCACACACACACACACACACACACACACACACACACACACACACTAATGACAGCGGAGCTGCCATGCAAGGCACTAGCCTGCCATTGGGAGCAACTTGGGGTTCAGTGTCTTGCCCAAGGACACTTCGGCACGTGAAGTCATGTGGGCAACCCTGCAATTAGCAGCCGACCCGCTCTACCACCTGAGCCACAGCCGCCCCGGCATAAAAGCAATCCACATTAAATCACATTAAAACACATTAAATCACTTACGACTCCAGTGGTTTAATCCATGTCTTCTGAAGCGATATGATAGGAGTTTAGAAACAGTCCTTCTTTCTTTTAAATCTCCACTTTCACTCTCACTCTCACTTTCACTTTTTTACAGTATAATTAATTGATCGATTCTTTACTGTCTGATTTCTCCAAGCATGCTTCTCACCATCATGTTAACACAATATAACACAGACACTCATCATAACGGGACAGTTTACCCAATTTACCAACACCGGTTACAAATATGAGGGTGCAAAAATACACATAATTAACACATTTAACACAGGCAAACCTGGAACAAAGGAGCATTTCAATAGTTTCTTTCTATGAGTCTTCTTAGAATGTCAACGTGGCACCTTATTACATATATAGTCAACGGGGGTTACTCCAAGATAGGTTTGGAGTAAAATACTGTTTTTGTCCCACACCTATCATATCTCTTCTGAAGACATGGATTAAATGAGTCATATGGGTTACTTTTATGCTACCTTTATGTGCTTTTTGGAGCTTGTTGTTTCTGGTCACCATTTGATTGCATTGAATGGACCTACAGGGATGAAATACTCTTTTGTAGAATAATAAAATCTTCACGCGCACATCTGGACTGGCGTGAGGGTGAGTAAATGATGAGAGAACGTTCATTTTGGGGTGAACTATCGCATTCATTGTAACGAAAATGATGTAAAATTGGCTGTAACTTTAAAACAGATGAAGTTAGTGATTTTACGCACATTTATTCACGTCTTGTGTCTATACTTTTGAAAAAGTGAGTATTTTAATGTTTACAGATTAAACCCCCATTGACTTCCATTGTAAGTGACTCACTTGAACACACATTTCTGCCAAGAACAATCCGTAAACATTAAAATAATCAATGTTTCAAGTGATTTTCCTGGTTGCCCACTAAAGCTAAGCAGGGTTGAGCCTGGCCAGTACCTGGATGGGAGACCTCCTGGGGAAAACCAAGGTTGCTGCTGGAAGTGGTATTAGGGAGGCCAGCAGGGGGTGCTCACCCTACGGTCTGTGTGGGTCCTAATGCCCCAGTATAGTGACGGGGACACTATACTGTAAAAAAGGCACCGTCCTTCGGATGAGATGTTAAACTGAGGTCCTGACTCTCTGTGGTCATTAAAAATCCCAGGACACTTCTCGTAAAGAGTAGGGATGTAACCCTGGTGTCCTGGCCAAATACCCCCCATTGGCCCCTATCTACCATGGCATCGTATTAATCTCCATCCCTGAATTGGCTACATAACTCTACTCTCTCCTCTCCACCAATAGCTGGTGTGTGGTGGGCGTTCTGGTGCACTATGGCTGCCGTCGCATCATCCAGGTGGATGCTGCACACTGGTGGTGGTTGAGGAGATTCCCCCTATACTATGTAAAGCGCTTTGAGTGCCTAGAAAAGCGCTATATAAATGCAAGGAATTATTATTTATTATTATTATTATTAAATCACTTATTAACCAAATCTGTGTGAAGTTAGAGACAATGTTACAATTCCGTTGCCATGACGACGCCATAAACCCTGTAATCCCACAAGACGATTTCAGCAACTGTTACAGCTCAAGTTTTAACAGAAGAATGAATTGAAGTGTTTTTCTAAAATTATAAGCATCACATTTCTGACTCTTAACCCTCCAAAAAATTGCCCCCATTGACTTCCATTGTATGTGTCCCACTAGTGCACAGATGTGTGCTTTTTTTAAAGAACATGAGGGATGAGTTGAAAAAATATGTAACCCCCCCCCCCTATTGATTTATGAGGTGAAACATGACCTGGATATGTTCTTCGTTAGATTCTACAATTACTGTCGTAGCTAAAAACAAAGTGCATTACACTCGTATTCCTGCACCATCAGCCAATAAGAGAGATTGAATTACAGCACACGTGTAACTGAAACCTGACAGCGTGTTTCCTTCATCGTCTCACAGATCACCCTGACGACCATCGGCTACGGGGATAAATATCCAATAACCTGGAATGGGCGTCTCCTCGCAGCGACCTTCACCCTGATCGGCGTGTCGTTCTTCGCACTTCCTGCGGTGAGTCTCGGGGGATTCCGCAGCACGTGCATGATGATGTCATCAGTCCGGCTAAATATACAAATGTTACAGTTATTGTGTTTTGGTCTGCACTTATATAGTACCTTTTTTTAACCTTAGAGGTTACCAAAGCGCTTTACATTGTGTCCAGGGCTGGACTGGCAATCTGGCATACCGGGCATTTTCCCGGTGGGCCGACACACTTTGGGGCAAATCAGGGGGTGGACTGGCCATCGGGAGAACCGAGCTGGCCGGTGTGTTGGCCGCGAAACGGGCCGAATGGGCCACGGTAAGCTAAAATGAGCCACCGCGTTATGCAGAACCGTCCAAAAGATGGTGCCGCGATTTGCTGAAAAGAACCCCCCCCCCCCTCCCTCCTTTTGGGCCAGTTGTTCTGTAAAATCCCAGGCTGATTTCTCTTCCCAGTCCAGCCCTGATTGTGTCCCATTCATACACACACACTCGTACACCAATGGTGGTAGAGATGCCATGTAAGGCACTAGTCTGCCATTGGGAGCAACTTTGGGGTTCAGTGTCTTGCCCAATGACACTTCGGCATGTGGAGTCACGTGGGCCGACCCGCTCTACCACCTGAGCCACAGCCGCCCCTTAAAACTAGGTCCAGTCATTGTTTGCTAATGTCTTTTCTCCCTCCATAGGGAATTCTGGGTTCTGGATTTGCCTTGAAAGTTCAGGAACAGCATCGACAGAAGCATTTCGAGAAACGCAGAAATCCAGCCGCTGGCCTCATTCAGGTACGATACGTTTCCCGCTGATTGTGCCTGTTACATTCAATGACACCAATTTCCAAATGAGCTCAAATGAGGAAGAAACTGGGTGTCCTGAGAGCGTTTAACACACCTCACGAAGAAAACTATCAGTGCATGTGTTGTTAATGGATGTAGGGCTGCAACTAATAAATGTAAGATATCGTCAAGCCGGTTCTCGCCTCCTCCTTTCCATTAATCCCTTTACACTGGTGCTGAAACCTGGGAAGGAGGAGGGATGCGTTGTAGTGGAGTTCTCGCTTCTACCATCCACCCCAAATGAGCAGCCATGTCCATCCGCCGGAGGACGGAGGAGCCCGGCCGCCTGGAAGTGGACGTTTACAATGGAAGTGAATGGGACCAATCCTTAAACACTAAAATACACACAAATTTCAAAAGTATAGCCAAACGATGTAAATATTCATTTTAATTAACATGTTAACATGATTTTAGTGTGAAACAATCGCTTACAAACCTTAGTGTAAAGATACATGCAATTTTTCACAACTTTGTTGCCATGACGACACAATGACTGTAAACCATATAAGCGTTTTAATGACAGTAAAATCACATTAACAAACATATTGTTTGTCTTGTGTCTGTGCTTTTGAAACAGTGAGTATTTTAATGTTTACAGATGAAACCCCATTGACTTCTATTGTAAGCGCCGCATAAAGCTGCAAATGCTAAATATTAGCTCATTAAATATGCACATATAATTATAAAAGTAAAATGCTAAATGTTTTGGGTAGAGTACAGCATGCCACACAGCAGAACATGTCAACTTCCCAAAATGATTTCATGTCAACAACCTTGTTATTTACTCGTCGGTTCTGTGTTCTTATTGAAGTAACATTAATACTTGAAACCTTTTTCGCACACAATGTATCCCGTGCATTTGCATTTTTGTTTTTCTCAATTTGCACATTGTTTGAAGGAGTGCATTGAACACAGTAGTTAGCTGCAGCACTAAATCAATGTTTTAATATGTCTATATGTCATGTGATCTCTCAGGCTGCCTGGAGGTTTTATGCCACAAACCTGAATCGCACAGATTTATATTCGACCTGGGACTATTACGAGAGAACTGCCTCAGTACCCATGTACAGGTATATACAGTAAAACTGTTTTACAATTCCCGTGTCTTTCTTAGTCATTCACTCCCTCAATTATCAGGTGAAATGTATGGGAGTGTGTGGCCACCAAAGCTACAGATATCTGTTTCAAGTCACATGTTTATAACACACTTTGCGCAAAATAATTAGTCTATAACATGTTTATAACACGCTTTGTGCAAAATAATTAGTCTATAACATGTTTATAACACACTGTGTAAAATAATTAGTCTATAACATGTTTATAACATGCATTGTGCAAAATAATTAGTCTATAACATGTATATAACACGCATTGTGCAAAATAATTAGTCTATAACATGTTTATAACACGCATTGTGCAAAATAATTAGTCTAAAACATGTTTATAACACGCTTTGTCCAAAATAATTATTCTATAACATGTTTATAACATGCTTGTGCAAAATAATTAGTCTATAACATGTTTATAACATGCATTGTGCAAAATAATTAGTCTTTAACATGTATATAACATGCATTGTGCAAAATAATTAGTCTATAACATGTTTATAACTCACATTGTGCAAAAAAATGTGAGTCTATAACATGTTTATAACATGCTATGTACAAAATAATTACAGTCTATAACATGTTTATAAAATGTATTGGGCAAAATAATTAGTCTATAACATGTTTATAACTCGCATTTGGCAAAATAATTAGTCTAACATGTTTCTAACGCGCATTGTGCAAAATAGTCTTTAACATGTTTATAACACGCATTGTGCAAAATAATTAGTCTATAACATGTTTATAACACGCATTGTGCAAAATAGTCTATAACATGTTTATAACACGCATTGTGCAAAATAGTCTATAACATGTTTATAACATGCATTGTGCAAAATAGTCTTTAACATGTTTATAACACGCATTGTGCAAAATAATTAGAGTCTATAACATGTTATAACATGAGGCGAGTCACTACGCCGCCACAAGGACTTACAGCACATTGGGAATTGGCTAACTTTTCCTTGCTAACTATTTGGGCTATTACAAAAGTAGAATAGAACATATAGAATATGCATTACACTTCGGTGTTGTGTGCTCTCTCTTTCTCTCACTATCGTAGTTTTAATCTAAGTTCACAGTCAGCGGTGGATTTATTAATAGCACCTTGTCGATTCCTCATTTACATAATCATTACGCAGCATTTCCTCCTCACAAGCCACCTGTGTGCCAACACTTCCTGTGTGTTTACAGACTCATCCCTCCACTGAACCAGCTCGATCTACTGAAAAACCTGAAGAGTAAATCTGGCCTCTCCTTCAGGTAAACAATTAGAAATGGCTCATTCGTTGCTTTACTAACGGTTAATGGGTTCAGTTTCATTTTTATTCGTGTCAACTTTGATCTAAAATATGTCGAGAGACAATAAAGATAAAATGGGAGCTTTTCTATCTATATATTATTGCCATGTTCTCTCCACAACTTGCATGTCTTTTAATATAGCAAGAATTTGAATTTTTGTTGATGTTTCGACAAATGCATATATTAACATAGTAAAAGTTGCTATAAGCTGTTCATTATATATTTGCATATAAAGGACACAAATGCATCGGTTTTGTAAAATGACCAAAATACAACTTAATGTCAATCAAGTGTTTGAGCATATTTTGCTGTATGTTTGTTATGTGTTATCTGCATTATAGTAAGTGTTTCGTTTGATGTTGAGTTTCATTTATTTTTATACACAGGAAGGAAAACCAACCCGAACCGTCTCCAAGGTTAGTGGCAAATTTGAAGTCTCAGTGTGCTCAATGCAACATAATGGTCAGATGTAATGCTTGTTTTTGCATGCATCATATCAGCAGTTTGTTTATCTTTGTTGCCTTTCACAGACGTTGCATGCAAATAATTCCCCCGTCCAATGCCAGGCCATGTTCACTTCAATGCACACATTAGTTATGTGTGTGTCTATGCGTGCATTGGTTTGAGTTTGTTTGTGTTCAAACAGATGTGCGTCGTTTAATGAGGCCAAAAGCACCACGTTTAACACTAAAACTCTAAAACATACATAAGAGTCTATAACATGTTTATAACATGCATTGTGCAAAATGATTACTCTATAACATGTTTATAGCACATTTTGTGCAAAATAATTAGTCTATAACATGTTTATAAACCGCTTTGTGCAAAATAATTACTCTATAACATGTTTATAGCACGTTTTGTGCAAAATAATTAGCCTATAACATGTTTATAAACCGCTTTGTGCAAAATAATTAGTCTATAACATGTTTATAAACCACTTTGTGCAAAATAATTAGTCTATAACATGTTTATGACACACTTTGTGCAAAATAATTTGTCTATAACATGTTTATAACATGCTTTGTGCAAAATAATTAGTTTATAACATGTTTATAACACGCATTGTGCAAAATAATTAGTCTATAACTTGTTTATAACACGCTTTGTACAAAATAATTAGTATATAACATGTTTATAACACACTTTGTGCAAAATAATTAGCAAAGTAATTTTTATGTGGCTCTTTGTGCGTATTGTTACCACTAGAGGCGCTGCAGCAACAATGACTTTAATTCGCTGTCACGGTATATTATCAGTTCATAAACATTAACTTTTCACCCTGTTCCTCATACAATGTTATCTAATGACATCTAAACACTTTTACTATCATGCATGACTCATTTTAACATTTGCATTAGATAATAAACTACATTTACAAGCAGTTCTTCATGTTTTGAAGACCGCTTATAATAACTTTCATTAATACGTCACAAACAAACACGATACACTAGCGGACCAGCGGTTCTTGTTGTTTAAAATATGAATATGTGTAGTGTATAAATATTGACAGTAATTAAGCAGTAAATAGAATTATTAGGCTAGTATTGTGCACTTGTAAACAGTTTTGTGCTCTTAAAGCTGCAGTACGCAACTTTGATATATGATGCTCTTCACCCCAGCCAGGGTTTAATTGACAGCTGTTCACAAACAGAGCCAAGGCCTGTCTCGCCAAAAGCGATTGGCTAAAATCTCATCTGGGGTTTGACGTCTCTTAAAATAATGTTGTATGCTCATTCTGAAAAGCAGGGTACAAACTAGGCATGTCAGTTTCAGCTTTTTATCTTTTAACGATACCTCAGACTCCTAACGATAGCTAGCTAGTGAACTAGCCATAAGCAGTGTAACGTTATGCCAGTTAACCTAGTAACGCTAACGTTAATTTGTGCTAATCATGAGTTTACAGCGGCGGGTGAGGAGCTGACTGAACTGACTGGCGCACGCGAGAGAGGTGCACTTTGCCAATTAACCTAGTAACGCTAAAGTTAATTTACGTTAATCATGAGTTTACAGCAGCGGGAGAGGAGCTGACTGAACTGACTGGCGCATGCGAGAGAGGTGCACTTTGCCAATTAACCTAGTAACGCTAACGTTAATTTACGTTAATCATGAGTTTACATCAGCGGGTGAGGAGCTGACTGAACTTACTGGCGCACACGAGAGAGGTGCACTTTGCCAATTAACCTAGTAACGCTAACGTTAATTTACGTTAATCATGAGTTTACAGCGGCGGGTGAAGAGCTGACTGAACTGACTGGCGCACGCGAGAGAGGTGCACTTTGCCAATTAACCTAGTAACGCTAACGTTAATTTACGTTAATCATGAGTTTACAGCGGCGGGTGAGGAGCTGACTGAACTGACTGGCGCACGCGAGAGAGGTGCACTTTGCCAATTAACCTAGTAATGCTAACGTTAATTTACGTTAAACACGAGTTTACATCAGCGGGTGAGGAGCTGACTGAACTGACTGGCGCATGCGAGAGAGGTGCACTTTGCCAATTAACCTATTAACGCTAACGATAATTTACGTTAATCATGAGTTTACAGCGGC